>NW_025960490.1:0-28089 GCF_023159225.1 Perognathus longimembris pacificus
GGGGTAGGCAGCTGTATATCAGGGAGTAAACCTTCTGAGAATAAAAACAGCTGGAGCTTGTTAAGGTAATTACACAGGGGAAAGGATAATGTACTGGGAACTCCTCAGAAGAATCTGATTTGTGGTGAGGGGAGAGAGATAAAAGCTCATTTAGGAACGACATGAGCATGCTGCGTAGGTAGATGTTTATCAGTAAATATCTACACTGAGATTAAGAAGCAGTATCTTAATAAATTAAGTACTTCCTGGTATGGTTACTGTACTGGTAACTCCCCAAAAGAATCTGGATTGTGGTGAGGGAACAGAGAAAAATGCTCATTTAGGACTTGCACATACGAAAGGGGTAGGCAGCTGTATATCAGGGAGTAAACCTTCTGAGAATAAAAACAGCTGGAGCTTGTTAAGGTAATTACACAGGGGAAAGGATAATGTACTGGGAACTCCTCAGAAGAATCTGATTTGTGGTGAGGGGAGAGAGATAAAAGCTCATTTAGGAACGACATGAACATGCTGCGTAGGAAGCTGTTTATCAGTAAATATCTCCACTGAGATTAAGAAAAGCAGTAGCTTAAATTATGTACTTCCTGGTATGGTGACTGTACTGGTAACTCCCCAAAAGAATCTGGATTGTGGTGAGGGAACAGAGAAAAAAGCTCATTTAGGACCTGCACTTACGAAGGGGGTAGGCAGCTGTATATCAGGGAGTAAACCTTCTGAGAATAAAAACAGCTGGAGCTTGTTAAGATAATTACACAGGGGAAAGGATAATGTACTGGGAACTCCTCAGAAGAATCTGATTTGTGGTGAGGGGGAGAGAGATAAAAGCTCATTTAGGAACGACGTGAACATGCTGCGTACGTAGCTGTTTATCAGTAAATATCTCCACTGAGATTAAGAAAAGCAATAGCTTAAAATTATGTACTTCCTGGTATGGTTACTGTACTGGTAACTCCCCAAAAGAATCTGGATTGTGGTGAGGGAACAGAGAAAAAAGCTCATTTAGGACCTGCACTTACGAAGGGGGTAGGCAGCTGTATATCAGGGAGTAAACCTTCTGAGAATAAAAACAGCTGGAGCTTGTTAAGGTAATTACACAGGGGAAAGGATAATGTACTGGGAACTCCTCAGAAGAATCTGATTTGTGGTGAGGGGAGAGAGATAAAAGCTCATTTAGGAACGACATGAACGTGCTGCGTAGGTAGCTGTTTATCAGTAAATATCTCCACTGAGATTAAGCAAAGCAGTAGCTTAATAAATTAAGTACTTCCTGGTATGGTTACTGTACTGGTAACTCCCCAAAAGAATCTGGATTGTGGTGAGGGAACAGAGAAAAAAGCTCATTTATGACGTGCACTTCCGAAGGGGGTACGCAGCTGTATATCAGGGAGTAAAGCTTCTGAGAATAAAAACAGCTGGATCTTGTTAAGGTAATTACACAGGGGAAAGGAAAATGTACTGGGAACTCCTCAGAAGAATCTGATTTGTGGTGAGGGGAGAGAGATAAAAGCTCATTTATGAACTACATGAACATGCTGCTTAGGAGGCTGTTTATCAGTAAATATCTCCACTGAGATTAAGACAAGCAGTAGCTTAATAAATTAAGTACTTCCTGGTATGGTTACTGTACTGGTAACTCCCCAAAAGAATCTGGATTGTGGTGAGGGAACAGAGAAAAAAGCTCATTTAGGACCTGCACTTACGAAGTGGGGTAGGCAGCTGTATATCAGGGAGTAAACCTTCTGAGAATAAAAACAGCTGGAGCTTGTTAAGGTAATTACACAGGGGAAAGGATAATGTACTGGGAACTCCTCAGAAGAATCTGATTTGTGGTGAGGGGAGAGAGATAAAAGCTCATTTAGGAACGACATGAACATGCTGCATAGGTAGCTGTTTATCAGTAAATATCTCCACTGAGATTAAGAAAAGCAGTAGCTTAATAAATTAAGTACTTACTGGTATGGTTACTGTACTGGTAACTCCCCAAAAGAATCTTGATTGTGGTGAGGGAACAGAGAAAATTGCTCATATAGGACCTGCACTTACGAAGGGGGTAGGCAGCTGTATATCAGGGAGTAAACCTTCTGACAATAAAAACAGCTGGAGCTTGTTAAGGTAATTACACAGGGGAAAGGATAATGTACTGGGAACTCCTCAGAAGAATCTGATTTGTGGTGAGGGGGAGAGAGATAAAAGCTCATTTAGGAACGACATGAACATGCTGCGTAGGTAGCTGTTTATCAGTAAATATCTCCACTGAGATTAAGAAAAGCAGTAGCTTAATAAATTAAGTACTTCCTGGTATGGTTACTGTACTGGTAACTCCCCAAAAGAATCTGGATTGTGGTGAGGGAACAGAGAAAAAAAGCTCATTTAGGACCTGCAATTACGAAGGGGGTAGGCAGCTGTATATCAGGGAGTAAACCTTCTGAGAATAAAAACAGCTGGAGCTTGTTAAGGTAATTACACAGGGGAAAGGATAATGTACTGGGAACTCCTCAGAAGAATCTGATTTGTGGTGAAAGGAGAGAGATAAAAGCTCATTTATGAACGACATGAACATGCTACGTAGGTAGCTGTTTATCAGTAAATATCTCCACTGAGATTAAGAAAAGCAGTAGCTTAATAAATTAAGTACTTCCTGGTATGGTTACTGTACTTGTAACTCCCCAAAAGAATCTGGATTGTGGTGAGGGAACAGAGAAAAACGCTTCATTTAGGACCTGCACTTACGAAGGGGGTATGCAGGTGTATATCAGGGAGTACACCCTCTGAGAATAAAAACAGCTGGAGCTTGTTAAGGTAATTACACAGGGGAAAGGATAATGTACTGGGAACTCCTCAGAAGAATCTGATTTGTGGTGAGGGGAGAGAGATAAAAGCTCATTTAGGAACGACATGAGCATGCTGCGTAGGTAGATGTTTATCAGTAAATATCTACACTGAGATTAAGAAGCAGTATCTTAATAAATTAAGTACTTCCTGGTATGGTTACTGTACTGGTAACTCCCCAAAAGAATCTGGATTGTGGTGAGGGAACAGAGAAAAATGCTCATTTAGGACTTGCACATACGAAGGGGGTAGGCAGTTGTATATCAGGGAGTAAACCTTCTGAGAATAAAAACAGCTGTAGCTTGTTAAGGTAATTACACAGGGGAA
The DNA here is from genome assembly GCF_023159225.1 of Perognathus longimembris pacificus. Lineage (NCBI taxonomy): Eukaryota > Metazoa > Chordata > Mammalia > Rodentia > Heteromyidae > Perognathus > Perognathus longimembris. The sequence continues at coordinate 3,157 of NW_025960490.1, forward strand.
AGGATAATGTACTGGGAACTCCTCAGAAGAATCTGATTTGTGGTGAGGGGAGAGAGATAAAAGCTCATTTAGGAACGACATGAACATGCTGCGTAGGAAGCTGTTTATCAGTAAATATCTCCACTGAGATTAAGAAAAGCAGTAGCTTAAATTATGTACTTCCTGGTATGGTGACTGTACTGGTAACTCCCCAAAAGAATCTGGATTGTGGTGAGGGAACAGAGAAAATAGCTCATTTAGGACCTGCACTTACGAAGGGGGTAGGCAGCTGTATATCAGGGAGTAAACCTTATGAGAATAAAAACAGCTGGAGCTTGTTAAGGTAATTACACAGGGGAAAGGATAATGTACTGGGAACTCTTCAGAAGAATATGATTTGTGGTGAGGGGAGAGAGATAAAAGCTCGTTTAGGAACGACATGAACATGCTGCGTAGGTAGCGGTTTATCAGTAAATATCTCCAGTGAGATTAAGAAAAGCAGTAGCTTAATAAATTAAGTACTTCCTGGTATGGTTACTGTACTGGTAACTCCCCAAAAGAATCTGGATTGTGGTGAGGGAACAGAGAAAAAAGCTCATTTAGGACCTGCACTTACGAAGGCGGTAGGCAGCTGTATATCAGGGAGTAAACCTTCTGAGAATAAAAACAGCTGGAGCTTGTTAAGGTAATTACACAGGGGAAAGGATAATGTACTGGGAACTCCTCAGAAGAATCTTATTTGTGGTGAGGGGAGAGAGATAAAAGCTCATTTAGGAACGACATGAACATGCTGCGTAGGTAGCTGTTTATCAGGAAATATCTGCACTGAGATTAAGAAAAGCAGTAGCTTAATAAATTAAGTACTTGCTGGTATGGTTACTGTACTGGTAACTCCCCAGAAGAATCTGGATTGTGGTGAGGGAACAGAGAAAAAAGCTCATTTAGGACCTGCACATACGAAGGGGGTAGGCAGCTGTATATCAGGGAGTAAACCTTCTGAGAATAAAAACAGCTGGAGCTTGTTAAGGTAATTACACAGGGGAAAGGATAATGTACTGGGAACTCCTCAGAAGAATCTGATTTGTGGTTGAGGGGAGAGAGATAAAAGCTCATTTAGGAACGACATGAACATGCTGCGTAGGTAGCTGTTTATCAGTAAATATATCCACTGAGATTAAGAAAAGCAGTAGCTTAATAAATTAAGTACTTCCTGGTATGGTTACTGTACTGGTAACTCCCCAAAAGAATCTGAATTGTGGTGAGGGAACTGAGAAAAAAGCTCATTTAGGACCTGCACTTACGAAGCGGATAGGCAGCTGTATATCAGGGAGTAAAGCTTCTGAGAATAAAAACAGCTGGAGCTTGTTAAGGTAATTACACAGGGGAAAGGATAATGTACTGGGAACTCCTCAGAAGAATCTGATTTGTGGTGAGGGGAGAGAGATAAAAGCTCATTTTGAAACGACATGAACATGCTGCGTAGGTAGCTGTTTATCAGTAAATATCTCCATTGAGATTAAGAAAAGCAGTAGCTTAATAAATTAAGTACTTCCTGGTATGGTTACTGTACTGGTAACTCCCCAAAAGAATCTGGATTGTGTTGAGGGAACAGAGAAAAAAGCTCATTTAGGACCTGCACTTACGAAGGGGGTAGGCAGCTGTATATCAGGGAGTAAACCTTCTGAGAATAAAAACAGCTGGAGCTTGTTAAGGTAATTACACAGGGGAAAGGATAATGTACTGGGAACTCCTGAGAAGAATCTGATTTGTGGTGAGGGGAGAGAGATAAAAGCTCATTTAGGAACGACATGAACATGCTGCGTATGTAGCAGTTTATAAGTAAATATCTACACTGAGATTAAGAAAAGCAGTAGCTTAGAAAATTAAGTACTTCCTGGTATGGTTACTGTACTGGTAACTCCCCAAAAGAATCTGGATTTTGGTGAGGGAACAGAGGAAAAAGCTCATTTAGGACCTGCACTTACGAAGGGGTTAGGCAGCTGTATATCAGGGAGTAAACCTTCTGAGAATAAAAACAGGTGGAGCTTGTGAAGGTAATTACACAGGGGAAAGGATAATGTACTGGGAACTCCTCAGAAGAATCTGATTTGTGGTGAGGGGAGAGAGATAAAACCTCATTTAGGAACGACATGAACATGCTGCGTATGTAGCAGTTTATCAGTAAATATCTCCACTGAGATTAAGAAAAGCAGTAGCTTCATAAATTAAGTACTTCCTGGAATGGTTACTGTACTGGTAACTCCCCAAAAGAATCTGGATTGTGGTGAATGAACAGAGAAAAAAGCTCATAAAGGACCTGCACTTACGAAGGGGGTAGGCAGCTGTATATCAGGGAGTAAACCTTCTGAGAATAAAAACAGCTGGAGCTTGTTAAGGTAATTACACAGGGGAAAGGATAATGTACTGGGAACTCCTCAGAAGAATCTGATTTGTGGTGAGGGGAGAGAGATAAAAGCTCATTTTCAAACGACATGAACATGCTGCATAGGTAGCTGTTTATCAGTAAATATCTCCACTGAGATTAAGAAAAGCAGTAGCTTAATAAATTAAGTACTTCCTGGTATGGTTACCGTACTGGTAACTCGCCAAAAGAATCTGGATTGTGGTGAGGGAACAGAGAAAAAAGCTCATTTAGGACCTGCACTTACGAAGGGGGTAGGCAGCTGTATATCAGGGAGTAAACCTTCTGAGAATAAAAACAGCTGGAGCTTGTTAACGTAATTACACAGGGGAAAGGATAATGTACTAGGTACTCCTCAGAAGAATCTGATTTGTGGTGAGGGGAGAGAGATAAAAGCTCATTAAGGAACGACATGAACATGCTGCGTACGTAGCTGTTTATCAGTAAATATCTCCACTGAGATTAAGAAAAGCAGTAGCTTAATAAATTAAGTACTTCCTGGTATGGTTACTGTACTGGTAACTCCCCAAAGGAATCTGGATTGTGGTGAGGGTACAGAGAAAAAAGCTCATTTAGTACCTGCACTTACGAAGGGGGTAGGCAGCTGTTTATCAGGGAGTTAATCTTCTGAGAATAAAAACAGCTGGAGCTTGTTAAGGTAATTACACAGGGGAAAGGATAATGTACTGGGAACTCCTCAAAAGAATCTGATTTGTGGTGAGGGGAGAGAGATAAAAGCTCATTTAGGAACTACATGTACATGCTGCTTAGGTAGCTGTTTATCAGTAAATATCTACACTGAGATTAAGAAAAGCAGTAGCTTAATAAATTAAGTACTTCCTGGTATGTTTACTGTACTGGTAACTACCGAAAAGAATCTGGATTTTGGTGAGGGAACAGAGAAAAAAGCTCATTTAAGACCTGCACTTACGAAGGGGGTAGGCAGCCGTATATCAGGGAGTAAACCTTCTGAGAATAAAAACAGCTGGAGCTTGTTAAGGTAATTACACAGGGGAAAGGATAATGTACTGGGAACTCCTCAGAAGAATCTGATTTGTGGTGAGGGGAGAGAGATAAAAGCTCATTTAGGAACGACATGAACATGCTGCGTAGGTAGCTGTTTATCAGTAAATATCTCCACTGAGATTAAGAAAAGCAGTAGCTTAATAAATTAATACTTCCTGGTATGGTTACTGTACTGGTAACTCCCCAAAGAATCTGGATTGTGGCGAGGGAACAGAGAAAATAGCTCATTTAGGACCTGCACTTACGAAGGGGGTAGGCAGCTGTATATCATGGAATAAACCTTCTGAGAATAAAAACAGCTGGAGCTTGTTAATGTAATTACACAGGGGAAAGGATAATGTACTGGGAACACCTGAGAAGAATCTGATTTGTGGTGAGAGGAGAGAGATAAAAGCTCATTTAGGAACTACATGTACATGCTGCTTAGGTAGCTGTTTATCAGTAAATATCTCCACTGAGATTAAGAAAAGCAGTAGCTTAATAAATTAAGTACTTCCTGGTATGGTTACTGGACTGGTAACTCCCCAAAAGAATCTGGATTGTGGTGAGGGAACAGAGAAAAAAGCTCATTTAGGACCTGCACTTATGAAGGGGGTAGGCAGCTGTATATCAAGGAGTAAACCTTCTGAGAATAAAAACAGCTGGAGCTTGTTAAGGTAATTACACAGGGGAAAGGATAATGTACTGGGAACTCCTCAGAAGAATCTGATTTGTGGTGAGGGGAGAGAGATAAAAGCTCATTTTGAAACGACATGAACATGCTGCGTAGGTAGCTGTTTATCAGTAAATATCTCCACTGAGATTAAGAAAAGCAGTAGCTTAATAAATTAAGTACTTCCTGGTATGGTTACTGTACTGGTAACTCGCAAAAAGAATCTGGGTTGTGGTGAGGGAACAGAGAAAAAAGCTCATTTAGGACCTGCACTTACGAAGGGGGTAGGCAGCTGTATATCAGGGAGTAAACCTTCTGAGAATAAAAACAGCTGGAGCTTGTTAAGGTAATTACACAGGGGAAAGGATAATGTACTGGGAACTCCTCAGAAGAATCTGATTCGTGGTGAGGGGAGAGAGATAAAAGCTCATTTAGGAACTACATGTACATGCTGCTTAGGTAGCTGTTTATCAGTAAATATCTCCACTGAGATTAAGAAAAGCAGTAGCTTAATAAATTATGTACTTCCTGGTATGGTGACTGTACTGGTAACTCCCCAAAAGAATCTGGATTGTGGTGAGGGAACAGAGAAAAAAGCTCATTTAGGACCTGCACTTACGAAGGGGGTAGGCAGCTGTATATCAGGGAGTAAAACTTCTGAGAATAAAAACAGCTGGAGCTTGTTAAGGTAATTACACAGGGGAAAGGATAACGTACTGGGAACTCCTCAGAAGAATCTGATTTGTGGTGAGGGGAGAGAGATAAAAGCTCATTTAGGAACGACATGAACATGCTGCTTAGGTAGCTGTTTATCAGTAAATATCTCCACTGAGATTAAGAAAAGCAGTAGCTTAATAAATTAAGTACTTCCTGGTATGGTTACTGTACTGGTAACTCCCCAAAAGAATCTGGATTGTGGTGAGGGAACAGAGAAAAAAGTTCATTTAGGACCTGCACTTACGAAGGGGATAGGCAGCTGTATATCAGGGAGTAAAGCTTCTGAGAATAAAAACAGCTGGACCTTGTTAAGGTAATTACACAGGGGAAAGGATAATGTACTGGGAACTCCTCAGAAGAATCTGATTTGTGGTGAGGGGAGAGAGATAAAAGCTCATTTTGAAACGACATGAACATGCTGCGTAGGTAGCTGTTTATCAGTAAATATCTCCATTGAGATTAAGAAAAGCAGTAGCTTAATAAATTAAGTACTTCCTGGTATGGTTACTGTACTGGTAACTCCCCAAAAGAATCTGGATTGTGGTGAGGGAACAGAGAAAAAAGCTCATTTAGGACCTGCACTTACGAAGGGGGTAGGCAGCTGTATATCAGGGAGTAAAACTTCTGAGAATAAAAACAGCTGGAGCTTGTTAAGGTAATTACATAGGGGAAAGGATAATGTACTGGGAACTCCTGAGAAGAATCTGATTTGTGGTGAGGGGAGAGAGATAAAAGCTCATTTAGGAACGACATGAACATGCTGCGTATGTAGCAGTTTATCAGTAAATATCTACACTGAGATTAAGAAAAGCAGTAGCTTAATAAAACAAGTACTTCCTGGTATGGTTCCTGTACTGGTAACTCCCCAAAAGAATCTGGATTGTGGTGAGGGAACAGAGAAAAAAGCTCATTTAGGACCTGCACTTACGAAGGGGGTATACAGCTGTATATCAGGGAGTAAAGCTTCTGAGAATAAAAACAGCTGGAGCTTGTTAAGGTAATTACACAGGGGAAAGGATAATGTACTGGGAACTCCTCAGAAGAATCTGATTTGTGGTGAGGGGAGAGAGATAAAAGCTCATTTAGGAACGACATGAACATGCTGCGTAGGTAGCTGTTTATCAGTAAATATATCCACTGAGATTAAGAAAAGCAATAGCTTAATAAATTAAGTACTTCCTGGTCTGGTTACTGTACTGGTAACTCCCCAAAAGAATCTGGATTTTGGTGAGGGAACAGAGAAAAAAGCTCATTTAGGACCTGCAATTACGAAGGGGGTAGGCAGCTGTATATCAGGGAGTAAACCTTCTGAGAATAAAAACAGCTGGAGCTTGTTAAGGTAATTACACAGGGGAAAGGATAATGTACTGGGAACTCCTCAGAAGAATCTGATTTGTGGTGAGGGGAGAGAGATAAAAGCTCATTTAGGAACGACATGAACATGCTGCGTATGTAGCAGTTTATCAGTAAATATCTACACTGAGATTAAGAAAAGCAGTAGCTTAATAAATTAAGTACTTCCTGGTATGGTTACTGTACTGGTAACTCCCCAAAAGAATCTGGATTGTGGTGAGGGAACAGAGAAAAAAGCTCATTTAGGACCTGCACTTACGAAGGGGGAAGGCAGCTGTATATCAGGGAGTAAAGCTTCAGAGAATAAAAACAGCTGGAGCTTCTTAAGGTAATTACACAGGGGAAAGGATAATGTACTGGGAACTCCTCAGAAGAATCTGATTTGTGGTGAGGGGAGAGAGATAAAAGCTCATTTAGGAACGACATGAACATGCTGCGTCGGTAGCTGTTTATCAGTAAATATATCCACTGAGATTAAGAAAAGTAGTAGCTTAATAAATTAAATATTTCCTGGTATGGTTACTGTACTGGTAACTCCCCAAAAGAATCTGGATTGTGGTGAGGGAACAGAGAAAAAAGCTCATTAAGACCTGCACTTACGAAGGGGTTAGGCAGCTGTATATCACGGAGTAAACCTTCTGAGAATAAAAATAGCTGGAGCTTGTTAAGGTAATTACACAGGGGAAAGGATAATGTACTGGGAACTCCACAGAAGAATCTGATTGGTGGTGAGGGGAGAGAGATAAAAGCTCATTTAGGAACGACATGAACATGCTGCGTAGGTAGCTGTTTATCAGTAAATATCTCCACTGAGATTAAGAAAAGCAGTAGCTTTAAAAATTAAGTACTTCCTGGTATGGTTACTGTACTGGTAACTCCCCAAAAGAATCTGGATTGTGGTGAGTGAACAAAGAAAAAAGCTCATTTAGGACCGGCACTTACGAAGGGGGTAGGCAGCTGTATATCAGGGAGTAAACCTTCTGAGAATAAAAACAGCTGGAGCTTGTTAAGGTAATTACACAGGGGAAAGGATAATGTACTGGGAACTCCTCAGAAGAATCTGATTTGTGGTGAGGGGAGAGAGATAAAAGCTCATTTAGGAACGACATGAACATGCTGTGTATGTAGCTGTTTATCAGTAAATATCTCCACTGAGATTAAGAAAAGCAGTAGCTTAATAAATTAATACTTCCTGGTATGGTTACTGTACTGGTAACTCCCCAAAAGAATCTGGATTGTGGCGAGGGAACAGAGAAAATAGCTCATTTAGGACCTGCACTTACGAAGGGGGTAGGCAGCTGTATATCATGGAATAAACCTTCTGAGAATAAAAACAGCTGGAGCTTGTTAATGTAATTACACAGGGGAAAGGATAATGTACTGGGAATTCCTCAGAAGAATCTGATTTGTGGTGAGGGGAGAGAGATAAAAGCTCATTTAGGAACGACATGAACATGCTGCGTAGGTAGCTGTTTATCAGTAAATATCTCCACTGAGATTAAGAAAAGCAGTAGCTTAATAAATTAAGTACTTCCTGGTATGGTTACTGTACTGGTAACTCCCCAAAAGAATCTGGATTGTGGTCAGGGAACAGAGAAAAAAGCACATTTAGGACCTGCACTTACGAAGGGGGTAGGCAGCTGTATATCAGGGAGTAAACCTTCTGAGAATAAAAACAGCTAGGGCTGGTTGAGGTAATTACACAGGGGAAAGGATAATGTACTGGGAACTCCTCAGAAGAGTCTGATTTGTGGTGAGGGGAGAGAGATAAAAGCTCATTTAGGAACGACATGAACATGCTGCGTATGTAGCAGTTTATCAGTAAATATCTCCACTGAGATTAAGAAAAGCAGTAGCTTAATAAATTAAGTACTTCCTGGAATGGTTACTGTACTGGTAACTCCCCAAAAGAATCTGGATTGTGGTGAGGGAACAGAGAAAAAAGCTCATAAAGGACCTGCACTTACGAAGGGGGTAGGCAGCTGTATATCAGGGAGTAAACCTTCTGAGAATAAAAACAGCTGGAGCTTGTTAAGGTAATTACACAGGGGAAAGGATAATGTACTGGGAACTCCTGAGAAGAATCTGATTTGTGGTGAGGGGAGAGAGATAAAAGCTCATTTAGGAACTACATGTACATGCTGCTTAGGTAGCTGTTTATCAGTAAATATCTCCACTGAGATTAAGAAAAGCAGTAGCTTAATAAATTAAGTACTTCCTGGTATGGTTACTGTACTGGTAACTCCCCAAAAGAATCTGGATTGTGGTGAGGGAACAGAGAAAAAAGCTCATTTAGGACCTGCACTTACGAAGGGGGTAGGCAGCTGTATATCAAGTAGTAAAACTTCTGAGAATAAAAACAGCTGGAGCTTGTTAAGGTAATTACACAGGGGAAAGGATAATGTACTGGGAACTCCTCAGAAGAATCTGATTTGTGGTGAGGGGAGAGAGATAAAAGCTCATTTTGAAACGACATGAACATGCTGCGTAGGTAGCTGTTTATCAGTAAATATCTCCACTGAGATTAAGAAAAGCAGTAGCTTAATAAATTAAGTACTTCCTGGTATGGTTACTGTACTGGTAACTCGCCAAAAGAATCTGGATTGTGGTGAGGGAACAGAGAAAAAAGCTCATTTAGGACCTGCACTTACGAAGGGGGTAGGCAGCTGTTTATCAGGGAGTAAACCTTCTGAGAATAAAAACAGTGGGAGCTTTTTAACGTAGTTACACAGGGGAAAGGATAATGTACTGGGAACTCCTCAGAAGAATCTGATTTGTGGTGAGGGGAGAGAGATAAAAGCTCATTAAGGAACGACATGAACATGCTGCGTACGTAGCTGTTTATCAGTAAATATCTCCACTGAGATTAAGAAAAGCAGTAGCTTAATAAATTAAGTACTTCCTGGTATGGTTACTGTACTGGTAACTCCCCAAAGGAATCTGGATTGTGGTGAGGGTACAGAGAAAAAAGCTCATTTAGTACCTGCACTTACGAAGGGGGTAGGCAGCTGTATATCAGGGAGTTAATCTTCTGAGAATAAAAACAGCTGGAGCTTGTTAAGGTAATTACACAGGGGAAAGGATAATGTACTGGGAACTCCTCAAAAGAATCTGATTTGTGGTGAGGGGAGAGAGATAAAAGCTCATTTAGGAACTACATGTACATGCTGCTTAGGTAGCTGTTTATCAGTAAATATCTACACTGAGATTAAGAAAAGCAGTAGCTTAATAAATTAAGTACTTCCTGGTATGGTTTCTGTACTGGTAACTACCGAAAAGAATCTGGATTTTGGTGAGGGAACAGAGAAAAAAGCTCATTTAGGACCTGCACTTACGAAGGGGGTAGGCAGCTGTATATCAGGGAGTAAACCTTCTGAGAATAAAAACAGCTGGAGCTTGTTAAGGTAATTACACAGGGGAAAGGATAATGTACTGGGAACTCCTCAGAAGAATCTGATTTGTGGTGAGGGGAGAGAGATAAAAGCTCATTTTGAAACGACATGAACATGCTGCGTAGGTAGCTGTTTATCATTAAATATCTCCACTGAGATTAAGAAAAGCAGTAGCTTAATAAATTAAGTACTTCCTGGTATGGTTACTGTACTGGTAACTCCCCAAAAGAATCTGGATTGTGGTGAGGGAACAGAGAAAAAAGCTCATTTAGGACCTGCACTTACGAAGGGGGTAGGCAGCTGTATATCAGGGAGTAAAACTTCTGAGAATAAAAACAGCTGGTGCTTGTTAAGGTAATTACACAGGGGAAAGGATAATGTACTGGGAACTCCTCAGAAGAATCTGATTTGTGGTGAGGGGAGAGAGATAAAAGCTCATTTAGGAACGACATGAACATGCTGCGTAGGTAGCTGTTTATCAGTAAATATCTCCACTGAGATTAAGAAAAGGAGTAGCTTAATAAATTAAGTACTTCCTGGTATTGTTAATGTACTTGTAACTCCCCAAAAGAATCTGGATTGTGGTGAGGGAACAGAGAAAAAAGATCATTTATGACCTGCACTTACGAATGGGTAGGCAGCTGTATATCAGGGAGCAAACTTTCTGAGAATAAAAACAGCTGGAGCTTGTTAAGGTAATTACACAGGGGAAAGGATAATGTACTGGGAACAATTCAGAAGAATCTGATTTGTGGTGAGGGGAGAGAGATAAAAGCTCATTTAGGAACGACATGAACATGCAGCGTACGTAGTTGTTTATCGGTAAATATCTCCACTGAGATTAAGAAAAGCAGTAGCTTAATAAATTAAGTACTTCCTGGTATGGTTACTGTACTGGTAACTCCCCAAAGAATCTGGATTGTTGTGAGGGAACAGAGAAAAAAGCTCATTTAGGACCTGCACTTTCGAAGGGGGCGGGCAGCTGTATATCAGGGAGTAAACCTTCTGAGAATAAAAACAGCTGGAGCTTGGTAAGGTAATTACACAGGGGAAAGGATAATGTACTGGGAACTCCTCAGAAGAATCTGATTTTGGTGAGGGGAGAGAGATAAAAGCTCATTTAGGAACGACATGAACATGCTGCGTACGTAGCTGTTTATCAGTAAATATCTCCACTGATATTAAGAAAAGCAGTAGCGTAATAAATTAAGTACTTCCTGGTATGGTTACTGTACTGGTAACTCCCCAAAAGAATCTGGATTGTGGTGAGGGAACAGAGAAAAAAGTTCATTTAGGACCTGCACTTACAAAGGGAGTAGGCAGCTGTATATCAGGGAGTAAACCTTCTGAGAATAAAAACAGCTGGAGCTTGTTAAGGTAATTACACAGGGGAAAGGATAATGTACTGGGAACTCCTCAGAAGAATCTGATTTGTGGTGAGGGGAGAGAGATAAAAGCTCATTTAGGAATGACATGAACATGCTGCGTACGTAGCTGTTTATCAGTAAATATCTCCACTGAGATTAAGAAAAGCAGTAGCTTAATAAACTAAGTACTTCCTGGTATGGTTACTGTACTGGTCACTCCACAAAAGAATCTGGATTGTGGTGAGGGAATAGAGAAAAAAGCTCATTTTGGATCTGCACATACAAAGGGGGTAGGCAGCTGTATATCAGGGAGTAAACCTTCTGAGAATAAAAACAGCTGCAGCTGGTTAAGGTAATTACACAGGGGAAAGGATAATGTACTGGGAACTCCTCAGAAGAATCTGATTTGTGGTGAGGGGAGAGAGATAAAAGGTCATTTAGGAACGACATGAACATGCTGCGTAGGTAGCTGTTTATCAGTAAATATCTCCACTGAGATTAAAAAAAGCAGGAGCTTAATAAATTAAGTACTTCCTGCTATGGATACTGTACTGGTAACTCCCCAAAAGAATCTGGATTGTGGTGAGGGAACAGAGAGAAAAGCTCATTTAGGACCTGCACTTACGAAGGGGGTAGGCAGCTGTATATCAGGGAGTAAACCTTCTGAGAATAAAAACAGCTGGAGCTTGTTAAGGTAATTACACAGGGGAAAGGATAATGTACTGGGAACAATTCAGAAGAATCTGATTTGTGGTGAGGGGAGAGATATAAAAGGTCATTAAGAACGACATGAACATGCTGCGTAGGTAGCTCTTTATCAGTAAATATCTCCACTGAGATTAAGAAAAGCAGTAGCTTAATAAATTAAGTACTTCCTGGTATGGTTACTGTACTGGTAACTCCCCAAAGAATCTGGATTTTGGTGAGGGAACAGAGAAAAAAGCTCATTTAGGACCTGCACTTTCGAAGGGGCGGGCAGCTGTATATCAGGGAGTAAACCTTCTGAGAATAAAAACAGCTGGAGCTTGGTAAGGTAATTACACAGGGGAAAGGATAATGTACTGGGAACTCCTCATAAGAATCTGATTTTGGTGAGGGGAGAGTGATAAAAGCTCATTTAGGAACGACATGAACATGCTGCGTACGTAGCTGTTTATCAGTAAATATCTCCACTGAGATTAAGAAAAGCAGTAGCGTAATAAATTAAGTACTTCCTGGTATGGTTACTGTACTGGTAACTCCCCAAAAGAATCTGGATTGTGGTGAGGGAACAGAGAAAAAAGCTCATTTAGGACCTGCACTTACGAAGGGGGTAGGCAGCTGTATATCAAGTAGTAAAACTTCTGAGAATAAAAACAGCTGGAGCTTGTTAAGGTAATTACACAGGGGAAAGGATAATGTACTGGGAACTCCTCAGAAGAATCTGATTTGTGGTGAGGGGAGAGAGATAAAAGCTCATTTTGAAACGACATGAACATGCTGCGTAGGTAGCTGTTTATCAGTAAATATCTCCACTGAGATTAAGAAAAGCAGTAGCTTAATAAATTAAGTACTTCCTGGTATGGTTACTGTACTGGTAACTCGCCAAAAGAATCTGGATTGTGGTGAGGGAACAGAGAAAAAAGCTCATTTAGGACCTGCACTTACGAAGGGGGTAGGCAGCTGTATATCAGGGAGTAAACCTTCTGAGAATAAAAACAGTGGGAGCTTTTTAACGTAGTTACACAGGGGAAAGGATAATGTACTGGGAACTCCTCAGAAGAATCTGATTTGTGGTGAGGGGAGAGAGATAAAAGCTCATTAAGGAACGACATGAACATGCTGCGTACGTAGCTGTTTATCAGTAAATATCTCCACTGAGATTAAGAAAAGCAGTAGCTTAATAAATTAAGTACTTCCTGGTATGGTTACTGTACTGGTAACTCCCCAAAGGAATCTGGATTGTGGTGAGGGTACAGAGAAAAAAGCTCATTTAGTACCTGCACTTACGAAGGGGGTAGGCAGCTGTATATCAGGGAGTTAATCTTCTGAGAATAAAAACAGCTGGAGCTTGTTAAGGTAATTACACAGGGGAAAGGATAATGTACTGGGAACTCCTCAAAAGAATCTGATTTGTGGTGAGGGGAGAGAGATAAAAGCTCATTTAGGAACTACATGTACATGCTGCTTAGGTAGCTGTTTATCAGTAAATATCTACACTGAGATTAAGAAAAGCAGTAGCTTAATAAAAATAAGTACTTCCTGGTATGGTTACTGTACTGGTAACTACCGAAAAGAATCTGGATTTTGGTGAGGGAACAGAGAAAAAAGCTCATTTAGGACCTGCACTTACGAAGGGGGTAGGCAGCTGTATATCAGGGAGTAAACCTTCTGAGAATAAAAACAGCTGGAGCTTGTTAAGGTAATTACACAGGGGAAAGGATAATGTACTGGGAACTCCTCAGAAGAATCTGATTTGTGGTGAGGGGAGAGAGATAAAAGCTCATTTTGAAACGACATGAACATGCTGCGTAGGTAGCTGTTTATCATTAAATATCTCCACTGAGATTAAGAAAAGCAGTAGCTTAATGAATTAAGTACTTCCTGGTATGGTTACTGTACTGGTAACTCCCCAAAAGAATCTGGATTGTGGTGAGGGAACAGAGAAAAAAGCTCATTTAGGACCTGCACTTACGAAGGGGGTAGGCAGCTGTATATCAGGGAGTAAAACTTCTGAGAATAAAAACAGCTGGTGCTTGTTAAGGTAATTACACAGGGGAAAGGATAATGTACTGGGAACTCCTCAGAAGAATCTGATTTGTGGTGAGGGGAGAGAGATAAAAGCTCATTTAGGAACGACATGAACATGCTGCGTAGGTAGCTGTTTATCAGTAAATATCTCCACTGAGATTAAGAAAAGGAGTAGCTTAATAAATTAAGTACTTCCTGGTATTGTTAATGTACTTGTAACTCCCCAAAAGAATCTGGATTGTGGTGAGGGAACAGAGAAAAAAGATCATTTAAGACCTGCACTTACGAATGGGGTAGGCAGCTGTATATCAGGGAGCAAACCTTCTGAGAATAAAAACAGCTGGAGCTTGTTAAGGTAATTACACAGGGGAAAGGATAATGTACTGGGAACAATTCAGAAGAATCTGATTTGTGGTGAGGGGAGAGAGATAAAAGCTCATTTAGGAACGACATGAACATGCAGCGTACGTAGTTGTTTATCGGTAAATATCTCCACTGAGATTAAGAAAAGCAGTAGCTTAATAAATTAAGTACTTCCTGGTATGGTTACTGTACTGGTAACTCCCCAAAGAATCTGGATTGTTGTGAGGGAACAGAGAAAAAAGCTCATTTAGGACCTGCACTTTCGAAGGGGGCGGGCAGCTGTATATCAGGGAGTAAACCTTCTGAGAATAAAAACAGCTGGAGCTTGGTAAGGTAATTACACAGGGGAAAGGATAATGTACTGGGAACTCCTCAGAAGAATCTGATTTTGGTGAGGGGAGAGAGATAAAAGCTCATTTAGGAACGACATGAACATGCTGCGTACGTAGCTGTTTATCAGTAAATATCTCCACTGATATTAAGAAAAGCAGTAGCGTAATAAATTAAGTACTTCCTGGTATGGTTACTGTACTGGTAACTCCCCAAAAGAATCTGGATTGTGGTGAGGGAACAGAGAAAAAAGTTCATTTAGGACCTGCACTTACAAAGGGAGTAGGCAGCTGTATATCAGGGAGTAAACCTTCTGAGAATAAAAACAGCTGGAGCTTGTTAAGGTAATTACACAGGGGAAAGGATAATGTACTGGGAACTCCTCAGAAGAATCTGATTTGTGGTGAGGGGAGAGAGATAAAAGCTCATTTAGGAATGACATGAACATGCTGCGTACGTAGCTGTTTATCAGTAAATATCTCCACTGAGATTAAGAAAAGCAGTAGCTTAATAAACTAAGTACTTCCTGGTATGGTTACTGTACTGGTCACTCCACAAAAGAATCTGGATTGTGGTGAGGGAATAGAGAAAAAAGCTCATTTTGGATCTGCACTTACAAAGGGGGTAGGCAGCTGTATATCAGGGAGTAAACCTTCTGAGAATAAAAACAGCTGCAGCTGGTTAAGGTAATTACACAGGGGAAAGGATAATGTACTGGGAACTCCTCAGAAGAATCTGATTTGTGGTGAGGGGAGAGAGATAAAAGGTCATTTAGGAACGACATGAACATGCTGCGTAGGTAGCTGTTTATCAGTAAATATCTCCACTGAGATTAAGAAAAGCAGGAGCTTAATAAATTAAGTACTTCCTGCTATGGATACTGTACTGGTAACTCCCCAAAAGAATCTGGATTGTGGTGAGGGAACAGAGAGAAAAGCTCATTTAGGACCTGCACTTACGAAGGGGGTAGGCAGCTGTATATCAGGGAGTAAACCTTCTGAGAATAAAAACAGCTGGAGCTTGTTAAGGTAATTACACAGGGGAAAGGATAATGTACTGGGAACAATTCAGAAGAATCTGATTTGTGGTGAGGGGAGAGATATAAAAGGTCATTAAGAACGACATGAACATGCTGCGTAGGTAGCTCTTTATCAGTAAATATCTCCACTGAGATTAAGAAAAGCAGTAGCTTAATAAATTAAGTACTTCCTGGTATGGTTACTGTACTGGTAACTCCCCAAAGAATCTGGATTTTGGTGAGGGAACAGAGAAAAAAGCTCATTTAGGACCTGCACTTTCGAAGGGGGCGGGCAGCTGTATATCAGGGAGTAAACCTTCTGAGAATAAAAACAGCTGGAGCTTGGTAAGGTAATTACACAGGGGAAAGGATAATGTACTGGGAACTCCTCATAAGAATCTGATTTTGGTGAGGGGGAGAGTGATAAAAGCTCATTTAGGAACGACATGAACATGCTGCGTACGTAGCTGTTTATCAGTAAATATCTCCACTGAGATTAAGAAAAGCAGTAGCGTAATAAATTAAGTACTTCCTGGTATGGTTACTGTACTGGTAACTCCCCAAAAGAATCTGGATTGTGGTGAGGGAACAGAGAAAAAGCTCATTTAGGACCTGCACTTACAAAGGGAGTAGGCAGCTGTATATCAGGGAGTAAACCTTCTGAGAATAAAAACAGCTGGAGCTTGTTAAGGTAATTACACAGGGGAAAGGATAATGTACTGGGAACTCCTCAGAAGAATCTGATTTGTGGTGAGGGGAGAGAGATAAAAGCTCATTTAGGAACGACATGAACATGCTGCGTAGGTCGCTGTTTATCAGTAAATATCTCCACTGAGATTAAGAAAAGCAGTAGCTTAATAAATTAAGTACTTCCTGGTATGGTTACTGTACAGGTAACTCCCCAAAAGAATCTGGATTGTGGTGAGCGAGCAGAGAAAAAAGCTCATTTAGGACCTGCACTGACGAAGGGTGTAGGCAGCTGTATATCAGGGAGTAAACCTTCTGAGAATAAAAAACAGCTGAAGCTTGTTAAGGTAATTACACAGGGGAAAGGACAATGTACTGGGAACTCCTCAGAAGAATCTGATTCGTGGTGAGGGGAGAGAGATAAAAGCTCATTTAGGAACGACATGAACATGCTGCGTAGGTAGCTGTTTATCAGTAAATATCTCCACTGAGATTAAGAAAAGCAGTAGTTTAATAAATTAAGTACTTCCTGGTATGGTTACTGTACTGGTAACTCCCCAAAAGAATCTGGATTGTGGTGAGGGAACAGAAAAAAAAGCTCATTTAGGACCTGCACTTATGAAGGGGGTAGGCAGCAGTATATCAGGGAGTAAACCTTCTGAGAATAAAAACAGCTGGAGCTTGTTAAGGTAATTACACAGGGGAAAGGATAATATACTGGGAACTCCTCAGAAGAATCTGAATTGTGGTGATGGGAGAGAGATAAAAGCTCATTTAGGAACAACATGAACATGCTGCGTAGGTAGCTGTTTATCAGTAAATATCTCCACTGAGATTAAGAAAAGCAGTAGCTTAATAAATTAAGTACTTCCTGGTATGGTTACTGTACTGGTAACTCCCCAAAATAATCTGGATTGTGGTGAGGGAACAGAGAAAAAAGCTCATTTAGGACCTGCACTTATGAAGGGGGTAAGCAGCAGTATATCAGGGAGTAAACCTTCTGAGAATAAAAACAGCTGGAGCTTGTTAAGGTAATTACACAGGGGAAATTATAAAGTACTGGGAACTCCTCAGAAGAATCTGATTTGTGGTGACGGGAGAGAGATAAAAGCTCATTTAGGAACGACATGAACATGCTGCGTTGGTAGCTGTTTATCAGTAAATATCTCCACTGAGATTAAGAAAAGCAGTAGCTTAATAAAGTAAGTACTTCCTGGTATGGTTACTGTACTGGTAACTCCCCAAAAGAATGTGGATTGTGGTGAGGGAACAGAGATAAAAGCTCATATAGGACCTGCACTTACGAAGGGGCTAGCCAGCTGTTTATCAGGGAGTAAACCTTCTGAGAATACAAACAGCTGGAGCTTGTTAAGGTAATTACACAGGGGAAAGGATAATGTACTGGGAACTCCTCAGAAGAATCTGATTTGTGGTGAGGGGAGTGAGATAAAAGCTCATTTAGGAACGACATGAACATGCTGCGTAGGTAGCTGTTTATCAGTAAATATCTCCACTGAGATTAAGAAAAGCAGTAGCTTAATAAATTAAGTACTTCCTGGTATGGTTACTGTACTGGTAACTCCCCAAAAGAATCTGGATTGTGGTGAGGGAACAGAGAAAAAAGCTCATTTATGACCTGCACTGACGAAGGGGATAGGCAGCTGTATATCAGGGAGTAAACCTTCTGAGAATAAAAACAGCTGGAGCTTGTTAAGGTAATTACACATGGGAAAGGATAATGTACTGGGAACTCCTCAGAAGAATCTGATTTGTGGTGAGGGAAGAGAGATAAAAGCTCATTTAGGAACGACATGAACATGCTGCGTAGGTAGCTGTTTATCAGTAAATATCTCCACTGAGATTAAGAAAAGCAGTAGCTTAATAAATTAAGTACTTCCTGGTATGGTTACTGTACTGGTAACTCCCCAAAAGAATCTGGATTGTGGTGAGGGAACAGAGAAAAAAGCTCATTTAGGACCTGCACTTACGAAGGGGGTATCAGCAGTATATCAGGGAGTAAACCTTCTGAGACTAAAAACAGCTGGAGCTTGTTAAGGTAATTACACAGGGGAAATTATAAAGTACTGGGAACTCCTCAGAAGAATCTGATTTGTGGTGACGGGAGAGAGATAAAAGCTCATTTAGGAACGACATGAACATGCTGCGTAGGTAGCTGTTTATCAGTAAATATCTCCACTGAGATTAAGAAAAGCAGTAGCTTAATAAATTAAGTACTTCCTGGTATGGTTACTGTACTGGTAACTCCCCAAAAGAATCTGGATTGTGGTGAGGGAACAGAGAAAAAAGCTCATTTAGGACCTGCACTTACGAAGGGGGTAGGCAGCTGTATATCTGGGAGTAAACCTTCTGAGAATAAAAACAGCTGGAGCTTGTTAAGGTAATTACACAGGGGAAAGGATAATGTACTGGGAACTCCTAAGAAGAATCTGATTTGTGGTGAGGTGAGAGAGATAAAAGCTCATTTAGGAACGACATGAACATGCTGCGTATGTAGCTGTTTATCAGTAAATATCTCCACTGAGATTAAGAAAAGCAGTAGCTTAATAAATTAAGTACTTCCTGGTATGGTTACTGTACTGGTAACTCCCCAAAAGAATCTGGATTGTGGTGAGCGAACAGAGAAAAAAGCTCATTTAGGACCTGCACTGACGAAGGGTGTAGGCAGCTGTATATCAGGGAGTAAACCTTCTGAGAATAAAAACAGCTGGAGCTTGTTAAGGTAATTACACAGGGGAAAGGACAATGTACTGGTAACTCCTCAGAAGAATCTGATTCGTGGTGAGGGGAGAGAGATAAAAGCTCATTTAGGAACGACATGAACATGCTGCGTAGGTAGCTGTTTATCAGTAAATATCTCCACTGAGATTAAGAAAAGCAGTAGTTTAATAAATTAAGTACTTCCTGGTATGTTTACTGTACTGGTAACTCCATAAAAGAATCTGGATTGTGGTGAGGGAACAGAAAAAAAAGCTCATTTAGGACCTGCACTTATGAAGGGGGTAGGCAGCAGTATATCAGGGAGTAAACCTTCTGAGAATAAAAACAGCTAAAGGATAATGTACTGGGAACTCCTAAGAAGAATCTGATTTGTGGTGATGGGAGAGAGATAAAAGCTCATTTAGGAACAACATGAACATGCTGCGTAGGTAGCTGTTTATCAGTAAATATCTCCACTGAGATTAAGAAAAGCAGTAGCTTAATAAATTAAGTACTTCCTGGTATGGTTACTGTACTGGTAACTCCCCAAAAGAATCTGGATTGTGGTGAGGGAACAGAGAAAAAAGCTCATTTAGGACCTGCACTTACGAAGGGGGTAGGCAGCTGTATATCAGGGAGTAAACCTTCTGAGAATAAAAACAGCTGGAGCTTGTTAAGGTAATTACACATGGGAAATTATAAAGTACTGGTAACTCCTCAGAAGAATCTGATTTGTGGTGAGGGGAGAGAGATAAAAGCACATTTAGGAACGACATGAACATGCTGCGTAGGTAGCCGTTTATCAATAAATATCTCCACTGAGATTAAGAAAAGCAGTAGCTTAATAAATTAAGTAATTCCTGGTATGGTTACTGTACTGGTACCTCCCCAAAAGAATCTGGATTGTGGTGAGGGAACAGGGAAAAAAGCTCAATTAGGACCTGCACTTACGAAGGGGGTAGGCAGCTGTATATCAGGGAGTAAACCTTCTGAGAATAAAAACACCTGGAGCTTGTTAAGGTAATTACACAGGGGAAAGGATAATGTACTGTGAACTCCTCAGAAGAATCTGATTTGTGGTGAGGGGAGAGAGATAAAAGCTCATTTAGGAACGACATGAACATGCTGCGTAGGTAGCTGTTTATCAGTAAATATCTCCACTGAGATTAAGAAAAGCAGTAGCTTAATAAATTAAGTACTTCCTGGTATGGTTACTGTACTGGTAACTCCCCAAAAGAATCTGGATTGTGGTAAGGGAACAGAGAAAAAAGCTCATTTAGGACCTGCACTTACGAAGGGGGTATCAGCAGTATATCAGGGAGTAAACCTTCTGAGACTAAAAACAGCTGGAGCTTGTTAAGGTAATTAGACAGGGGAAATTATAAAGTACTGGGAAATCCTCAGAAGAATCTGATTTGTGGTGATGGGAGAGAGATAAAAGCTCATTTAGGAACGACATGAACATGCTGCGTAGGTAGCTGTTTATCAGTAAATATCTCCACTGAGATTAAGAAAAGCAGTAGCTTAATAAATTAAGTACTTCCTGGTATGGTTACTGTACTGGTAACTCCCCAAAAGAATCTGGATTGTGGTGAGGGAACAGAGATAAAAGCTCATTTAGGACCTGCACTTATAGAGGGGGTAGGCAGCAGTATATCAGGGAGTAAACCTTCTGAGAATAAAAACAGCTGGAGCTTGTTAAGGTAATTACACAGGGGAAAGGATAATGTACTGGGAATTACACAGAAGAATCTGATTTGTGGTGAGGGGAGAGAGAAAAAAGCTCATTTAGGAACGACATGAACATGCTGCGTAGGTAGCTGCTTATCAGTAAATATCTCCACTGAGATTAAGAAAAGCAGTAGCTTAATAAATTAAGTACTTCCTGGTATGGTTACTGTACTGGTAACTCCCCAAAAGAATCTGGATTGTGGTGAGGGAACAGAGAAAAAAGCTCATTTAGGACCTGCACTTACGAAGGGGGTAGGCAGCTGTATATCAGGGAGTAAACCTTCTGAGAATAAAAACAGCTGGAGCTTGTTAAGGTAATTACACAGGGGAAAGGATAATGTACTGGGAACTCCTCAGAAGAATCTGATTTGTGGTGAGGGGAGAGAGATAAATGCTCATTTAGGAACGACATGAACATGCTGCGTAGGTAGCTGTTTATCAGTAAATATCTCCACTGAGATTAAGAAAAGCAGTAGCTTAATAAATTAAGTACTTCCTGGTATGGTTACTGTACTGGTAACTCCCCAAAAGAATCTGGATTGTGGTGAGGGAACAGAGAAAAAAGCTCATTTAGGACCTGCACTTACGAAGGGGTAGGCAGCTGTATATCAGGGAGTAAACCTTCTGAGAATAAAAACAGCTGGAGCTTGTTAAGGTAATTACACAGGGGAAAGGATAATGCACTGGGAACTCCTCAGAAGAATCTGATTTGTGGTGAGGGGAGAGAGATAAAAGCTCATTTAGGAACGACATGAACATGCTGCGTAGGTAGCTGTTTATCAGTAAATATCTCCACTGAGATTAAGAAAAGCAGTAGCTTAATAAATTTAGTACTTCCTGGTATGGTTACTGTACTGGTAACTCCCCAAAAGAATCTGGATTGTGGTGAGGGAACAGAGAAAAAAGCTCATTTAGGACCTGCACTGACGAAGGAGGTAGGCAGCTGTATATCAGGGAGTAAACCTTCTGAGAATAAAAACAGCTGGAGCTTGTTAAGGTAATTACACAGGGGAAAGGATAATATACTGGGAACTCCTCAGAAGAATCTGATTTTGTGGTGAGGGGAGAGAGATAAAAGCTCATTTAGGAACGACATGAACATGCTGCGTAGGTAGCTGTTTATCAGTAAATATCTCCACTGAGATTAAGAAAAGCAGTAGCTTAATAAATTAAGTACTTCCTGGTATGGTTACTGTACTGGTAACTCCCCAAAAGAATCTGGATTGTGGTGAGGGAACAGAGAAAAAAGCTCATTTAGGACCTGCACTTACGAAGGGGGTAGGCAGCTGTATATCAGGGAGTAAACCTTCTGAGAATAAAAACAGCTGGAGCTTGATAAGGTAATTACACAGGGGAAAGGATAACATATTGGGAACTCCTCAGAAGAATCTGATTTGTGGTGAGGGGAGAGAGATAAAAGCTCATTTACTAACGACATGAACATGCTGCGTAGGTAGCTGTTTATCAGTAAATATCTCCATTGAGATTAAGAAAATCAGTAGCATAATAAATTAAGTACTTCCTGGTATGGTTACTGTACTGGTAACTCCCCAAAAGAATCTGGATTGTGGTGAGGGAACAGAGAAAATAGCTCATTTAGGACCTGCACTTACGAAGGGGGTAGGCAGCAGTATATCAGGGAGTAAACCTTCTGAGAATAAAAACAGCTGGAGCTTGTTAAGGTAATTACACAGGGGAAAGGATAATGTACTGGGAACTCCTCAGAAAAATCTGATTTGTGGTGAGGGGAGAGATATAAAAGCTCATTTACTAACGACATGAACATGCTGCGTAGGTAGCTGTTTATCAGTAAATATCTCCACTGAGATTAAGAAAAGCAGTAGCTTAAAATTAAGTACTTCCTGGTATGGTTACTGTACTGGTAACTCCCCAAAAGAATCTGGATTGTGGTGAGGGAACAGGGAAAAATCTCATTTAGGACCTGAATTTACGAAGGGGGTAGGCAGCTGTATATCTAGGAGTAAACCTTCTGAGAATAAAAACAGCGGGAGCTTGTTAAGGTAATTACACAGGGGAAAGGATAATGTACTGGGAACAACTCAGAAGAATCTGATTTGTGGTGAGAGGAGAGAAATAAAAGCTCATTATGACCTGCACTTACGATGGGGGTAGGCAGCTGTATATCAGGGAGTAAACCTTCTGAGGATAAAAACAGCTGGAGCTTGTTAAGGTATTTACACAGGGGAAAGGATAATGTACTGGGAACTCCTCAGAAGAACTGATTTGTGGTGAGGGGAGAGAGATAAAAGCTCATTTAGGAACGACATGAACATGCTGCGTAGGTAGCTGTTTATCAGTAAATATCTCCACTGAGATTAAGAAAAGCAGTACCTTAATAAATTAAGTACTTCCTGGTATGGTTACTGTACTGGTAACTCCCCAATAGAATCTGGAGTGTGGTGAGCGAACAGAGAAAAAAGCTCATTTAGGACCAGCACTTACGAAGGGGGTAGGCAGCTGTATATCAGGGAGTAAACCTTCTGAGAATAAAAACAGCTGGAGCTTGTTAAGGTAATTACACAGGGGAAAGGATAATGTACTGGGAACTCCTCAGAAGAATCTGATTTGTGGTGAGGGGAGAGAGATAAAAGCTCATTTAGGAACGACATGAACATGCTGCGTAGGTAGCTGTTTATCAGTAAATATCTCCACTGAGATTAAGAAAGCAGTAGCTTAATAAATTAAGTACTTACTGTTATGGTTACTGTACAGGTAACTCCCCAAAAGAATCTGGATTGTGGTGAGGGAACAGAGAAAAAAGCTCATTTAAGACCTGCACTTACGAAGGTGGTAGACAGCTGTATATCAGGGAGTAAAACTTCTGAGAATAAAAACAGCTGGAGCTTGTTAAAGTAATTACACAGGGGAAAGGATAGTGTACTGGGAACTCCTCAGAAGAATCTGATTTGTGGTGAGGGGAGAGAGATAAAAGCTCATTTAGGAACGACATGAACATGCTGCGTAGGTAGCTGTTTATCAGTAAATATCTCCACTGAGATTAAGAAAAGCAGTAGCTTAATAAATTAAGTACTTCCTGGTATGGTTACTGTACTGGTAACTCCCCAAAAGAATCTGGATTGTGGTGAGGGAACAGAGAAAAAAGCTCATTTAGGACCTGCACTTACGTAGGGGGTAGGCAGATTTAATCAGGGAGTAAACCTTCTGAGAATAAAAACAGCTGGAGCATGTTAAGGTAATTACACAGGGGAAAGGATAATGTACTGGGAACTCCTCAGAAGAATCTGATTTGTCGTGAGGGGAGAGAGATAAAAGCTCATTTAGGAACGACATGAACATGCTGCATAGGTAGCTGTTTATCAGTAAATATCTCCACTGAGATTAAGAAAAGCAGTAGCTTAATAAATTAAGTACTTCCTGGTATGGTTACTGTACTGGTAACTCCCCAAAAGAATCTGGATTGTGGTGAGCGAACAGAGAAAAAAGCTCATTTAGGACCTGCACTTACGAAGGGGGTAGGCAGCCGTATATCAGGAAGTAAACCTTCTGAGAATAAAAACAGCTGGAGCTTGTTAAGGTAATTACACAGGGGAAAGGATAATGTAGTGGGAACTCCACAGAAGAATCTGATTTGTGGTGAGGGGAGAGAGATAGAAGCTCATTTAGGAACGACATGAACATGCTGTGTAGGTAGCTGTTTATAAGTAAATATCTCCACTGAGATTAAGAAAAGCAGTAGCTTAATAAATTAAGTACTTCCTGGTATGGTTACTGTACTGGTAACTCCCCAAAAGAATCTGGATTGTGGTGAGGGAACAGAGGAAAAAGCTCATTTCGGACCTGCACTTACGAAGGGGGTAGGCAGCTGTATATCAGGGAGTAACCTTCTGAGAATAAAAACAGCTGGAGCTTGTTAAGGTAATTACACAGGGGAAAGGATAATGTACTGGGAACTCCTCAGGAGAATCTGATTTGTGGTGAGGGGAGAGAGATAAAAGCTCATTTAGGAACGACATGAACATGCTGCGCAGGTAGCTGTTTATCAGTAAATATCTCCACTGAGATTAAGAAAAGCAGTAGCTTAATAAATTAAGTACTTCCTGGTATGGTTACTGTACTGGGAACTCCCCAAAAGAATCTGGATTGTGGTGAGGGAACAGAGAAAAAAGCTCATTTAGGACCTGCACATACGAAGGGGGTAGGCAGCTGTATATCAGGGAGTAAACCTTCTGAGAATAAAAACAGCTGGAGCTTGTTAAGGTAATTACACAGGGGAAAGGATAATGTACTGGGAACTCCTCAGAAGAATCTGATTTGTGGTGAGGGGAGAGAGATAAAAGCTCATTTAGGAACGATAGGAACATGCTGCGTAGGTAGCTGTTTATCAGTAAATATCTCCACTGAGATTAAGAAAAGCAGTAGCTTAATAAATTAAGTACTTCCTGGTATGGTTACTGTACTGGTAACTC
>NW_025960491.1:0-128212 GCF_023159225.1 Perognathus longimembris pacificus
CATTCCCAGCCCCTGAACATGTTTGTTAAAGAATCGACGGGGGCACAGTCAGTGAGGGCTTGTGTAAGTTGTCAAAAATGTATATTGGGCTGAGCACTAGTGACTCACCAGCCTGTCATCCTAGCTACTCAGGAACCTGAGATCTGAGGATTGCAGTTCAAAGCCAGCCCTCATCTCCAATTAACCGCCAGAAAATTGGAAGTGGTGCTGTGGATCAAGTGGTAGAGCGCTAGCCTTGAGCAAAAGAAGCTCAGGAACAGTGCTCAGGCCCTAGGTTCAAGCTCCATGACTGGCCAAAAAAAAAAAAAAAAAAGAAAAAAGAAAAGCATATGGATGCACATGGGATAGATCTATCTTATAAGAAAGGGATTAGAGCTGTCCCTGGTGGCTCACGCCTATAATCCTAGCTACTCAGGAGGCAGAGATCTGAGGATCACAGTTCAAAGCCAGGCCAGACAGGAAAGTCCGTGTGACTCTGATCTCCAATTAACCACCAGAAAACCAGGAGTGATGCTGTGTCTCAAGGTGGTAGAGTGCTAGCAGAAGAGCTAAGTACAGTTGCCCAAGTCCTGAGTTCAAGCCCCATGGCCAACAACAAAAAAACTAACTGGGCCTGGGCACCAGTAGTTCATGCCTGTAAACTTAGCCACTCAGGAGGCTGAGATCTGAGGATCACAATTCAAAGCCAGCCTGGGCAGGAAAGCCCATGAGAATCTTATCTCCTGCTAACCACCAAAAGCCTGAAGTAGAGCTGTGGCTCAAGTGGCAGAGTACTAGCCCTGAGCAAAAAAGCTCAGGGACAGTTGCCCAGGGCCTGAGTTCAAGCCCTGGAACCTGCATACACACAAAAAGCTGGTGACTAAAAATATATTAAGACATAAATTTGGTGAGAAAAGATCAATTTACAGACATAAGGAGCTCAGTAAACACAAAGCCACATAGAGAACAGCATCCTTTAACTGTTGAAAACCAGAGAGAGATGACATTCCCGAAAGACACAAGAGGAGTATTAAAAGGGGAACGGGGTTTAAACGTGTTAGCATGTCCTCTTCCATTTGGGGCTTGACAGTCTCCATCCTAGGCCCTCAGTGTGTATCTCCAGCCCCAGCTGCATCAGTGGACAGCCCTCCCCCTCAGACCGGAACTCCACCCTGCCCTCCACAAAGAAAAGACAACTCTCCCCCCCCCCTCCCCACCACCAGCTTCCCCTCCTACACCTAAACCCGGCCCTGCCTATTAGGGCCGGCTCCAGTGACCAGCTGTGCAGGGCCAGTGCCTCCAGCCTGTAGTCCCCACGGTATTGGGATGCCCTGAACCCAGACAGGCGCCATTTCTCCCTCTCACGTGAGGGAGGTGGCCTTGTCAGCCCTGCTGACAGTACAGTCCTGTGCTGTACGTGACTGAGTCCCTGTGGTCTTCTGGGGTGGGTGCTTTCAAAATGACTGCAGGGAGTCCACAAAAAGAAAAATAAAACTACTATCAGGCATACAAAAGAAACAGGAAAGTCTGAAGTATTGAAGAAAAACCAACCGATGGGAACGGCCCCTAAAAATCACTGGTGACAGGGCTGGGAATGTGGCTAGTGGTAGAGTGCTTGTTTAGCATGCATGAAGCCCTGGGTTCGATTCCTCAGTACCACATAAACAGAAAAAGCCAGAAGGGGCACTGTGGCTCAAGAGGTAGAGTGCTAGCCTTGAGCACAGAGAGGCTCATGGACAATGCCCAGACCCTGAGTTCAAGCCCCAGGACTGGCAAAAAAAAAAAAAAAATCATTGATGACAGATCTACCGGAAATAGACTTTAAAACAATCATCTTGAAGATGCTCCAAGAACTAAAGGAAACATGAAGAAAAACAAGAAAACATCCAGGAACAAAATGAAAGTTTCAAGAAAGCGCTGGAGACCTGAATGAAAAGC
This sequence comes from Perognathus longimembris pacificus, assembly GCF_023159225.1. Classification (NCBI taxonomy): domain Eukaryota; kingdom Metazoa; phylum Chordata; class Mammalia; order Rodentia; family Heteromyidae; genus Perognathus; species Perognathus longimembris. Next base: position 1,918 of record NW_025960491.1, read on the forward strand.
AAGAAGAAATTCTGGAACCAAAAAGTGCAGTAACATTCACGGCAGGGATTCACGGCAGATTGGATCAGGCAAAGAACAATCGTGAAACCAAACGGACAGGAAAACAAAGAGATTGGGAAAGGGAACCAGATGTATTAGGCCTGTGGGGCACCTCACGAGGACCTGTGCAGCCATCGCCAGAGACCAAAGGGACAGAGAGGGCGGAGTGGAGGGGATTCTGGAAGAAACAATCTCAAGGAGGTAACAAGTGTGACAAGAGACGTGCTCACCACCTTCAGTAGGTAACTGTAACCCCTTGCCATCCCTTGACAATAAAAATGAAACACAGAAAGAAGCAATAGCTGAAAACTCAAATTGGATGAGAGACATGAATATAAACTTCCAGAAAAGTCAACAGACCCCATTAAGATGAACTCAAGAGAAACCACACGGAGATACATCACACTCAAACTGCCGACCAAGACAAGGGGGATTTGGAAGGCAGCACAAGGGGGCCCCAGGAAGATCATGTGAAACTGAAAGGGCCTGGACATAGTGGGCCCACTCCTTCAAAGTGCCCAGAGGGAAACCGCAGCCAGGAGTCCGGAATGTGGCCTAAGGTCCTTGAGAAGCCAGGGGAGAGGAGACATTCCAGATATACGAAGGCCGAGGAAGCTCCTTACCAGCAGACGTGTGCTCAGAGCGAAACGACAGGGCATTCCCAGTGACTCCAAGGAAATTCAGGCCCTGATTCGTGTAAGAAATGTGTGTAGCCAGATGCTTGTGGCTCACGCCTGTCATCCTAGCTACTCCAGAGGCTAAGATCTGAGGACGATAGTTTGAAGTCAGCCCCGGCAGAAAAGTCCGTGAGACTTATCTCCAATAAACTGCTCAGAAAAATCTGGAAGTGGTGCTGCGGCTCAAGTGGTAGAGCCCTAGCCTTGAGCAAAAGCAGCTCAGGGACAGCGCCCAGGCTCAGAGTTCAAGCCGGAGGAGTGGCAAAAGAAAAAGAAAGAAAGAAAGAAAGAAAAAGAATGGCTTATAACTGTACGTTTTATTTCCTACATGATCTAAGAAGCCAATACGTAGAAAACCATTATTATGTTAACAGCATGTATTATTCTGATTTATACAACCATATTTTGTTTTTGGTATAACTTAAAAGTGTCATGTATTAGCCAAGTACCATGGCAGACACTGAGTGCTGAAGGTTGCAGTTCAAAGCCAGCCCAGGCAGGAAAACCCATGAGACTCTTATCTCCAGTTAGCCACCAGAAAACCGGAAGTGGGGCTGTGGCTCCAGTGGTAGAGCGCTAGCCTTGAGCTGAAGAGCTCAGGCACAGCGCCCAGGCCCAGAGTTCAAGCCCCACCCCACCCCCACTCACACGCACACAAAACCTAAAAAACACGGAACTTCCCTAATAAGATGAATACAAGGAAGCAGAAACGGGCTTTGTTGGGAGTAGGTGGCAAAAGGATGAAGAAGGGTGAGCAAATGCACTCATTATATTCAGCATACACTACCTAAAAATTGAACTATGTGAACTCAAGAGTAGAGATGGAATGGGGAAAGATGGGGAGAAGAGGGAGGGGGGCAGTGATCAAGGTGCATTGTACTCATAACCTGACTCATGGAATCGAAGCCCTTTGTGCAACAACTTCACGGAACAAAACAAATACATTTACAGAAACAGAGTAGGAAACACGATGTAAAGCAGACATGCCGCAAGGACCCGCTCTCCACAACAGATTCATCTTAGCTCTAGAAGCAGAGCAGGTTGAAAGACTGGGGAAATGTTGCATACACTTGGAAACCACATGCTTTAAAGAAGGCAAGAGAAAGGCTTAGCTAGGAGTCTGTGTGTGCTTGAGCGAGCAACTCTGGTGGAGACAGACAGACCCAGGGGTGGCAGTCAGCAGCTCAGTTGCTTCATGACTTCAGAGGTTTTGTTTGCAAGATGATCAAGTTCTGGAAACCCATGGTGGTGACTTGCACAAAAATAGGAATGTACTTCATGCCCCTGAACTGTGCCCCTAAAAAATGGCTGTTAAAATGTGGCTGAGAGGCCGGGCGCTGGAGGCTCACGCCTGTCATCCTAGCGACTCCGGAGGCAGAGATCTGAGGATGCCGGTTCAAAGCCAGCCCTGGCAGAAAAGTCCATGAGACTCTTATCTCCGATTAACCACCAGAAAACTGTTGCTCAATGTGGTAGAGCACTAGCCTTGAGCTGAAGGGCTCAAGGACAGCACCCAGGCCCAGAGTTCAAGCCCCAGGACTGACAAAAAACAACAACAAAAACAAAAAAAACCAAGATGGAGAGAGATGTGGCTAAGAGTGTGGCCCTAGTAGTAGAGCGTTTGCCTAGCAACCAGGAGGTCCTGCAGTTCCTTAATGCTACTAAAAAATAAAGTTAAGGGGCTGGGGATATGGCCTAGTGGCAAGAGAGCTTGCCTCGTATACATGAGGCCCTGGGTTCAATTCCCCAGCACCACATATACAGAAAACGGCCAGAAGTGGCTTTGTGGCTCAAGTGGCAGAGTGCTAGCCTTGAGCAAAAAGAAGCCAGGGACAGTGCTCAGGCCCTGAGTCCAAGCCCCAGAACTGGCCAAAAAAAAAAAAAAAAACCCCACAAAAAAATAAATAAATAAAGTTAAGATTGTCAGATTGTCAATTTCATGTTATAGATACCTCTATGTTAGTATTTGTGCCAGTACTGAGGCTTTAGCGCAAGAGACTTGAATTCGGGTTGGGGATGTGGCTTAGTGGTAAAGTGCTTGCCTAGCACACACGAAGCCTTGCGTTCAATTCCTCACAACCACAGAAACAGAAAAAGGCAGAGGTGGCGCTGTGGTTCAATGGCAGAGTGTTAGCCTTGAGCAAAAGAGGTTCAGGGACAGTGCTCAGGCCCTTTTTGGCTAGTACAGCTCGTGCAGATAGTAGCAGCCTGCGACTAGTACCCGGCATCTGTTGCCGAGCCATGAACTACCGAAAAGCTGTGCCTTAGAACAACCAACTTACTTGGTGAACGGCTCAGCCTGGACTTGCCGGGTGCTCTTGGCGGCCTTGCGGGGCTCCCTCCAGTGGTGGCACTCTGCCAGCTGCGGCCAGGCCGCGCCCACCACCTCCAGCAGGACAGCCTGGGCTTCTCCAGAGTAAACTTCCTAAGGGAACAGAAGAGGCCGGCCTCCCGAGGCTCCGTTTTCAGAGCCTTGCACTCACTTCTACCACATCCTGCTGGCCAAGGCACCACTGGGCTTGCCAGGCCAGGGCCAGGGACCAAGAGTGCCGCAGAGAGACCCGACAGGAAGGTCTGGCTCCAGGAACAGACCGAGATGAGACTAAATACAAGAGCAGAGATTTGATTAAAATGCACAAGCGCGGAGGTGTGGGTCAGTGCCAGGCCTTTGCCTACATCTACAAAGCCCTGCAGGCAATGCCCATAACACACTGTGGATTCCCCCTCATGGGGAAGAGGGACACCAGGGCTCGCTGTGGATTCCCTCACGGGGAAGAGGGACACCAGGGGCATGCTGTGGATTCCTCTCATGTAGAAGAGGGACACCAGGGCTGGCTGTGGATTCCCTCTCACGTGGAAGAGGGACTCAAGGGCATGCTGTGGATTCCTTGATGTGGAAGAGGGACACGAGGGCACGCTGTGGATTCCCTCACATGGAAGAGGGACACGAGCACATGCTGTGGATTCTGTGACGTGGAAGAGGGACTCAAGGGCACATTGTGGATTCCCTCATGTGGAAGAGGGACTCGAGGGCTCGCTGTGGATTCCCTCTCACGTGGAAGAGGGACACGAGGGCATGCCGTGGATTCTGTCACGTGGAAGAGGGACTCAAGGGCTCGCTGTGGATTCCCTCACGTGGAAGAGGGACACGAGGGCATGCCGTGGATTCTGTCACGTGGAAGAGGGACACGAGGGCTCGCTGTGGATTCCCTCACGTGGAAGAGGGACACGAGGGCATGCTGTGGATTCCTTGACGTGGAAGAGGGACACGAGGGATCGCTGTGGATTCCCTCACGTGGAAGAGGGACTCGAGGGCTCGCTGTGGATTCCCTCTCACGTGGAAGAGGGACACGAGGGCATGCCGTGGATTCTGTCACGTGGAAGAGGGACTCAAGGGCACGCTGTGGATTCCTTGACGTGGAAGAGGGACACGAGGGCTCGCTGTGGATTCCCTCACGTGGAAGAGGGACTCGAGGGCATGTCGGGACACTCAGCTCCACTCGTTTCTCCCGCCGGCAGGAGAAGCAGGAAGTGTATCCCGGGGGGGCAAAGCCAAGATGAGGTAGAGCCGCAAAACCGCCCGCGAGCCCCCCTTAAGTTTAAAGCAGGACTCAGGACACACAGGCGATTTTGGGGAGCCGTCTGGCGAGCTTTCCGTTTAATAAAGGGGAGGGCAATTACATTTATAGCAGTGATGACGGCGGGAAGGGGAGGGACTTGGATTGCCTAACTAGGTATCAGCGATTGGCTGATGAGCTGTCCGTCCGAGGCGGCATCCTAGGACCTCCTCCAAGGCTAACGTCACGTCCCCTAGGACCGTCCCCCCCCTCCCCCAGGGCTCGGCCGGCGCCATTGTGGCACACGTGCTTACAGATGGGAGGCGGGGCTGGTTTAGCCACCTCTTCCGGTTGAACCTGGAAGGGGGTAGGAGTGGATAACAGCCATGCAGCCCCAGTGCGGGAGAAAGGGGGCGGTCTCTCAGGACCGCTCCCCTCAATGCCAAGCCGATGCCCCAACATCTCCCCCTTTTGTTTTGTTTTTAAATAGCAGGAGGTGCTGCATACATAAGGTATGTGCAGGCATGAGGCAAATGTTGACCTAAGATATATGCGGGGCCTCTTCCACAAGGGGGGGTAGGTGAAGGGGCCACCCATTTGGCTCAGTCCGGAGAAACGAGTTATTAGCCCATTTCTGTGCCACTCAAGATAATGCAGACGTTCCCCTCTTCTGGCGGTGAGGTAAAAGCAGGTGGAAGCTTTGGCGACTCTGGTGGTCCACAGCAACCAAGGCGCTGGTTACTTAACACATGTGGTTAGTAAACATTTTATCATAAGCGTTGAAGCAAGGTGCTAAACCCTTACGCCTATCTTATAAACATTTTATCATAAACATTGAAGTAAGGTGTCAAAGACCTCAACTCCGATTTCCCTTCAACTAGAACCCCTAAGTTTAGCAGCAGGGGAGAGACAAAAGGGAAACAACAAGGTAATAATACTCCATTCCAATTTTTTGTAAGGCTGCAGGCAATATCGCCACAGCAAAACATTACGCCAGAAAAGATGTCAAGCAGAGTCCAGGAAGCAAACAGGGCCGGCGCTGGTCCACCGCTGGTGTACACAGGCAGGCTTCCTGTTTTTTCCCTGGAAGAGTAGGAAAAAAATCCACCACAGTCTCTGTTTCCCTAGAGAAAACAAGGAGAAGACATTTCTCCAGAGCGAGTGCTCTGGGCTTAATTTCCCAATCGGGAAAGGCATATACAAGGCTCCTTCCCGCACTAATTTGGGGGGATTTAAAATTTCTTTTTGTGTAATTTAAGATATTTAATGTGAGCATAGCTGTACTTAACTGGTCATGGGGGCTGTTCCCCCCTTTTGTTTTAATTAATGACATGGGGGGCACCAGGCTGGGAGTATGGGCGAAGGACAGTTTTTTGGAACTAGTTCCTGCTGAAAGGGGGCGAAGTAGTCAGGGGCCCCTGATTTTCCTGGTACCATCCAGTTTGGTTGGTAAAAGTCCTCATCATTACTACGAGAATAGTTATTAGGGCCAGAGGGTGTCATGGTCTCCTCTGGCCAGCTCCTATAGCTTGGGCACATCGAGAAGCTCCTAGGGCTGGGGCCTCCAGGGTCCAGATCTGCACTGGGCACAGCAGTGTAGAAGGATGATGGCCTTGAACTGCAAGTTCCCAGGTGGTGACCTCAGTGAGGGATGTTATTTTGTTAAAAGAGAAAAGGCCAGGCAAAAGACTGACAAGTTCACAGGGCTAGTTAAGATGAATGGTATAGGAGAACATATCCTGGGCATAAGCCAGAAAAGTTCCATTCAGAACATAAACCCAATTGTGGCCAATTACAAGGAAGGAAGGATAGCTGAAGGAAGTGTTTAGGGATAGTGGTCCGGTTTGGAGTAGCCAGTCAGAGGCTAAAATAAATATATATACATATATACAACTGGCAGGAAAAGGAAAACGGACAGGTATGGGCATTGGGTAGGTACAGCTATTCCTCTTGATCTCCTGGCTCTGATTAGTTTTGAAAGGGCAAGACAAGGCAATTCTGTTTAGGATGTGACATCATTCTCCTCTTATTCCTCTCCATGATCCTTGTTCCCTGGACTGGCTGAGTCCCAGGGGTCTAGGTGCTTGTTGTTGGGATGGCATGTTCCCATTGGCATTTACGGGGTTTGAATTCAGGGCCTGAGCACTGTCCCTGAGTACTTCTGCTCAAGGCTAGTGCTCTACCACTTGAGCCACGGTGCCGCTTTTAGCATTTCTCTAGTTCTCTTGAGCCAAGCTTCCAGTCTGGCTCTTTGCTGGTTAATTGGGAGATGGAGTTTTAGAGAGATTTTCTGCCCGGGCTGGCTTTGAACTGTGATCTGAGGAGTTTTAGCCATAAAAGCCCTTTTTATATCCAATTAAAGCAACAAGGAGAACAATAGGAACAGAGTCCCATCTGTAATTTGTTGAAATTGACCAGCAACTACTTGTCAGAGTTCTGTCATAACACTCAGAGAACAGCAGACTGAATGAGATCTATGTGCCATCAATTTAAATCACACCATTTGATCTTACTGGCAGGTGGAAGAAAGCACAAATAAATGACAATCGAGAGGGAAAAAGTTCAGGATAATGTAAAAGTCTCAGCTTTAGCAGTGGCTGTGTCCTCCATCCTGGATTAGCAGGCTTTATTAGCCACGTGGGATGGAGTCAGGCAGGAGAGATCTGGGCAAGGCTGTGGAGGCTTCTCTTGGAATCCACTGGATAGATCGTCACCCCCTGCTGAGATGCCTGCAAAATTTTACACAGACTGGTTATTTGAATCTCCCAGTATTCACTGGTTGCTTATTCTGAGTATCCTCTGGCTTTTGTAGGCTGAGGCCCTTCTGGTTCAAGCAGGGTAAAAGGATTTTCCTAGTCACAAAATCCACACAGCTAGCACACATTTTTAACCTGTATTCTGTGAAGTAAAACGTTAATTTTGGGTCAGGAAAATTTAGGTTAATAGTCACATTTGTATAAAAACGATTCTGATTCTTCGATCTTAAGAGTTTATGAGAGCACAGGAGAGAAAAATGGAAAAGTAAAATCTTAATTTATGCCAATGAACTACATATCTTACCCACAAACAGACAGACAGACACACATACAGACACGGTTGTGCACAAGCTTTGAGCGCTCTTAAAATTGTTTTTTGATTGGCCATGTAAGTTTTCTGGAATTCCAGTGGCAAAATGATATTATTTTGCCCATAATTTTAGAACCACGTGATCAGTTAAAAGAAAAAAATCAAAACCTTTCCTAGGAAGCAAAAATTTTCAGATTCGGGCTCACAGCGAGACACCTCTCTTTCCTTTGTTTAACAAAAGCTCCGAATTTAAGCGAATTCCCAAATTTTATCGAGCCCCAATAACAGAAACATAAAACCCCTGTTATTTTTCTTTCAAAGCAGATCAGCCAGTATCGTGTTAGGTAGGCCAGCAAATGATCAGGCCTCAGACCAGGGGGGAGGGAGCAGGCGCAAGGGCAAACCCAGAAGAACGGCGTGTGCGGACACACAGGGGCCTTGCCGCCCGTCCCCGCCAGGCCAGGTGTCAGGTCGGGCTCCCGCTCACCGCTGCCACCGGGCGGCTCCCTTCTCCCTCAGCCGCCGCCGGAACCGTTGCTTTCTCCATGGGGGGGGGTAATACGAGCGAGGTCGCAGAGGGCAGGGCCGTGGGGGCTACGCTCGGCCGCGACTCGGGCTGCCCAGAGGCCGACCCCGCGCACGGGGCACCGGCCGCCTCGGTCACCTCTACGGTCGCCGTCGATGCCGCCGCCGTGTCACATCGGGTTCCCGCTCGCTGAGCCACGGGCGTCGCGGGGGGGGGGGGGGGGGCTGCCAGGCTTGGACATGGGGGCTCGCGTGACGGCGCCCGCCGCTCTCGGCTCCGCGGCCCGCTCTTCCCCCACCGGGATCCGGGGGATGAGGCCAAGGCAGGTCTAAGGGCCCCTCGGAATGAGGCTTTGTGCCCCTCTCCTCCCGAGCAGCGGGAGGGCTGTCCCCCTCCCACGCGGCCAGGCTAAAAAGGCCAGCGCCATGTTTTAAAGTGTCTGAAAAGTCCAATCCGGTATTTTGGAGCATGAGCCTTAGTGTGTCGGCGGCTGACTGTGGGTTTGCCCCAGGGGGGATGCCCATGCCTCCGTGAAAGATTGCTCGGCTAGGCAGTGGAGCCTCTAAGCCCCAGGTTCGCTCATCATGCGTTCGTTCGTCCCACGTTCAGGCGCCAGTTGTCGGGACTCTCGGCTCCGCGCGCTTCTCCCACCGGCAGGAGGAGCAGGAAGCGTATGGGGGGGGGCAGGGGGAGGGCAAAGCCGAGATGAGGTAGATCCTCCAAACCGCCTGCTGAGCCCCCCTTAAGTTTAAAGCAGAACTCAGGACACACACGCTGTGTGTCCACGCTGTGGATTCCCCCTCATGGGGAAGAGGGACATGAGGGCATGCCGTGGATTCTGTCACGTGGAAGAGGGACTCAAAGGCACACTGTGGATTCTGTCACGTGGAAGAGGGACACGAGGGCATGCTGTGGATTCCCTCACGTGGAAGAGGGACTCGAGGGCATGCTGTGGATTCTGTCACGTGGAAGAGGGACTGGAGGTCATGCTGTGGATTCTGTCACGTGGAAGAGGGACTGGAGGTCATGCTGTGGATTCCCTCACGTGGAAGAGGGACTCAAGGGCATAATGTGGATTTCCTCACGTGGAAGAGGGACACGAGGGCATGCTGTGAATTCCCTCACGTGGAAGAGGGACACGAGGGCTCGGTGTGGATTCCCTCACGTGGAAGAGGGATACGAGGGCATGCTGTGAATTGTCACGTGGAAGAGGGACTGGAAGGCATGCTGTGGATTCCCTCACGTGGAAGAGGGACACGAGGGCATACTGTGGATTCCCTCTCACGTGGAAGAGGGACTCAAGGGCATACTGTGGATTCCTTCACGTGGAAGAGGGACACAAGGGCATACTGTGGATTCTGTCACGTGGAAGAGGAACTGGAGGTCATGCTGTGGATTTCCTCATGTGGAAGAGGGACACGAGGGCATACTGTGGATTCCCTCACGTGGAAGAGGGACACGAGGGCATGCTGTGCATTCCCTCATGTGGAAGAGGGACTCGAGGGCACGTTGTGGATTCCCTCACGTGGAAGGACACGAGGGCACACTGTGGATTCCCTCACGTGGAAGAGGGACACGAGGGCACACTGTGGATTCCCTCACGTGGAAGAGGGATACGAGGGCATGCTGTGCATTCCCTCATGTGGAAGAGGGACTGGAGGTCATGCTGTGGATTTCATGTGGAAGAGGGACACGAGGGCATACTGTGGATTCCCTCACGTGGAAGAGGGACACGAGGGCTCAGTGTGGATTCCCTCACGTGGAAGAGGGATTCGAGGGCATGCTGTGAATTGTCACGTGGAAGAGAGACTGGAAGGCATGCTGTGGATTCCCTCACGTGGAAGAGGGACACGAGGGCACACTGTGGATTCTGTCACGTGGAAGAGGGACACGAGGGCATGCTGTGCATTCCCTCATGTGGAAGAGGGACTCGAGGGCACGTTGTGGATTCCCTCACGTGGAAGGACACGAGGGCACACTGTGGATTCCCTCACGTGGAAGAGGGACTCGAGGGCACGCTGTGGATTCCCTCACGTGGAAGAGGGACTGGAGGGCATGCTGTGCATTCCCTCTCACGTGGAATAGGGACTCGAGGGCTCACTGTGGATTCCCTTTCATGTGGAAGAGGGACATGAGGACATGCTGTGGATTCCGTCACATGGAAGAGGGACACGAGGGCACGCTGTGGATTCCGTCACATGGAAGAGGGACTCGAGGGCTTGCTGTGGATTCCCTCTCACGTGGAAGAGGGACACAGGGCACACTGTGGATTCCCCCCTGCATTGGAAGGATAGACAATACTGTAAGCCCCCCTACTTTCCTGTCCCAAGCTGGAATGTTAGGGTGCACAGGAGGTAAGGCACTAGATGAATAAGCAGAGACCTGCCGTGCCATTTTCTCACAGGATCAGTGAATCTGAAAGCAGGGGGCGGGGGTCATTAATAATGGTTTCTAGGTTTCTAGCTTGTTCCCCGGGAGCCACTGAGGATTCGCTTGCTTTCTCAGCACTCCTGATTGAGCAAGGGACAGGGGCGCAGGTAGAGGGCCCGTCAACAGCCACCCGTCACACTGGGGTGGCTCTGGCCACTGCCCTCTCCAGGTGCATCTAGCCCCGAGTAAGCAACACTGAGGGGCAGGCCACAGGCAGTCTGTGAGTGTTCAGAGCTCACGTGTCATGGTGGCGACCCAGCGGTGCACCACCTGGTTCCCCCCCAGGCCCCTGTACCACAGAGATGGAGCACACTGGAGCACAGAGCAGTATTACATGTTTTTATTGGAAAGTGGTTAAAAAGCAAGGCACCTTCCGGCGCAGTGACTGCTGGGATGGTCTGGAGGAAGGCAGAGGGCCTGCAGCTGCCTGCTGCGTTTCCACAAGGTGGGAGATAAACACCTCTACCTTCCACTCAGCAACCTAAATGACACATCGTGTGACTTCACACCAACGACAGCGCCAATAGAAGTTTGCTAAGGTCTATCTCAAAGTTTATCAACAAGCTGTAAAAAGTCAAATTCTGAAAGTATAAAATATTCTGGAATGTGTATGATATTTTAAATTGTTATCAAATGCCCGAGAAGTCAGGAAAGTAACATATTAAAGGTTATTTCCCCAGTCTGTAAGAATCTCTGGTAGCTATGGGGGGGGGGGGGTGCGGGGAGGCCTGGCGGCCGGCAGCCACCCCCAGGCACGCGGGCGAGGTAAGAAGTCACAGACGTTGGTGACACCAAGGCACAGGTAGCACAGGATGAAGCAGACAGCCTCCCCGCACGCCGCCACAGTGTGCCCGCCGCCCTTCTAAAGGTTTCCTTAATTCAATCTGGCAAGTGAGGCTGTTTCTGAATGTCTGTGGAGTGTCCAGGAACTTCCGGGTGGCCCTCGCTCTCCCCGTCAGCAAGCGCACGACAGTTACCCAAGTCACAGGTCTTGAGTGTAAAACCACGTGCGCCGTGGAGGGCTCTGGGAGCGACCTGGAATCCCACTGATCAACTTGCAGAGGCCAACGGCATGGGACAGGGAGGGGGGCTGGAACCCAGCCGGAAGTGGTGGGTAGCCAGGGAACAACGTGAGCACAATGCCTGGGCTGGACAACCATGCACCTGCCTCCAACACCCCTGGCCGTCGACAAGCCCTTCACTCTCCCTAGAGGGGACATGCCACCCCCAGGCCCCTCGTGATGAGCCCCTCCACAGCCTGACAGAGGAGGAGAAGTCTGAGTCCTGTTCCAGGACCTGTGGAGGACGCGGGACCACACACCCGTGAATGCACCTGACAGGAAGCAAGGCAGACACAGGGGTGGCCGGCCACTCCACCCTCAGAGAGACTTCAAGCCACACTGAGAACTGGGTGTCCACCGGGAAAGTGTCTCATCACCACCTTACAGGGCCTGAAATTTCACATCTAAGTTTCTGGGTGAAACTTTGCGAGGGGAGCAAAATGATTTTGATTATCTCCAAAGCTACCGATACAGATGGGCTAGGAAGTACTGTGTCCTGGGACGCTATGCTCTCACAAAGACCACCAGAAAGAGAAGAAATGGGCGGGCACACACATCAGTCTTCCCCAAGACCAAAGGACAGACAGACGGCCTCCGTGCTCCGCGGGGGTGGGGGGCGGGGTCCTGAGGCTGTGAGCCAGGCAAGGTGTGAGGAGTGCGGCCCACGCGCCTGAGCCACACTGAGTGGAGAACAAATACATTTCCTCTAGAGAAACTCAGTGCGTTTCACGTCTGAAGCTACAGCCACAGCAGGGAGAGGAGGGGAGAGGAGGGAAGGGGAGGGAAGGGGAGGGAAGGTCACAGCTTGCAGAGAAGGAGAAGATTGTCCTTCAAGGCTGCCTCCACTGTCCCAGCTGGAGGTGTCCACCTGCAGGCTGGGCTGGGGGGCAGGCTCTCCCCAGAAGCTTTGGGGCTGCCTGGTCCCAAGGAAGTGTGTGGCGGTGGCTTTAAAACTTCGCATATGGGTTTTGTTCTTTAAACAGACCTGAAAAAAATGACAACTTCACTTACTCAACTGGAAACCACATTCACCAAATACAAGATGGCTAATTTTATAGTACGATTTACTGAGCTTGTGAGAAAAATGACTTCTAAACGTGTTGGGTACTATCTAAGCTTGACCTTAAAGTAAAATACAGCTGGCTTTAAAGCTGACATCAGTCAGAAAGAGTGTTGCTGGTGGATAATCCCTACCCTCGGGAGGCAGCAGAAGGGCCATGAGTTTAAGGCCAGCCTAGAGACAGAGCAAGACTGTCTCAAAAGAACGAAAGGAAGAAAGAACACAAACATTTCAAAATTTACCAGAAAGGATTCCAAAATGGCCTAAGAGACACAGTTACTGATAAAGAGAAATTAAAGTTAAAGCAAGTATTTTTTTCCACAATGGCTGGCTACAAAGTACACAGCAAACAAAGCAAAACCATCCCAACAATGAACATCTTTAGATTTGCTGTTGAACTATAAAGAGTGAAGACCACCAAATCAACTCAAGTGTTGCAATATACCTGATACAATGCCAATGGAACCATGAAACTCAATTTGTATACGCACCCAAGATTGGGAGTTCTTCACACTGGACACTCACTCTCTCTCGGATCACCAACCCCGCCCCCTCACCAGTGTAAATACAGGGCCCGCTCAGCCACACAGCCGGGTCAAGTGAGGCAGAGGACTTTGCTCCACAGCCCTGCCCAGGCCGGAGGTCAGCACAAAATCTGAGGGACTCCACCTTGCACTGGGGGTACTCTGCACCGTGGCCAAGTATATCCATTCATCTCATCGTTGATTCACATTAACGTGGGTCAATGTCAAAAAGCTTCAACTTCATGGAAAACGGGCTGCTTCCCATGGAGGGCTGGGTAGGGCTGCAGGCCATAGGAGTGCCCTCCTGGGGCTGGGGCTGGGAATGCAGCTTAGCAGTAGGGTACTCGACTACCACGCATGACGCTCTGGGTTCAGTTCCTCAGTACCATATAAACAAAGCTGGAAGTGGCACTGTGGTTCAAGTGGTGGCGTGCTAGCCTCGAGAAAAAGAAGCACAGTGACAGTCCCAGGACTGGCAACAAAAAGTGTCCTGACCACAAGGCAGGGCGACACCATGGCAGTAGCTTACTGGAAACCAAGTAGCTACACACCCCAAGAACCCTGGCATCCTCGGGAATGGGCAGGGCAAGGACAAGGCACCCGGCACGGGGGAGAGGTGGAGATGGTGGGCCAGCCAAGAAAGAAGCAAGTTCAGGTAGGACCATCGACAAGGCAGACCATCTAGCAGCCTTGGAGACACCAACAGCTAAGGGCCAGCAAGGGACAGGCACTGGCTGGAAGATATCACTCAGGCTGGAGTCTAGCCCAGCCCATGCAACCCAGTATGGCATGACCACATAGATAGATCACCAGCCCAGAGACCGAGGCCTCCACACCATAGGCAACTGGGCCAGCCCGTGAGCACAGCCCCATTCTGCTGGTGCTGCAACTTCTCACAGATGACCAAGACCATCAGTGCCACGGTCTGCATATCGTGTCCTCCACAAATCCTGCGTGGAAGGTTTGGTCCCCATTGCAATATTCAGAGGGAGACTTGGTAACTGGATCCCGAGGGCTCTGATGTCGCCGGCGGATTAATCCACTAAGGGCTTATACTGATGCCTGACGGGGAGGGGGTGGAAACTAGAGATGGGGCTTGGGTGTAGGAAGCAGGCACAGGTGCGCTTCCACCACGACGGCCTGCCATCGGCCAAGGCCAGTGTGGCTGAAACCTCTGCAATGCAACTGTGGGCCAGAAGCAACTGCCCCTCCTTCCAACAGTTTACCTGAGGTACTTTCTTTCTCAGCAGGAAAAGCTCATACACACAGTGACATAATCATGCCCTTGGTGAACGAGATACTGGCATACCACGAAAACAGCACTGCACACAAACCCAAGTCTAAGACAGGCACCTGTGGGAAGAATTTCCAAACTCCCCTAGTCGGATTCCACCCCTAGAGCTGATATTAAGGCCAGTACAGTAGCTCCCACCTGTAGACACCCTCAGGCCTGTCACCTCATGGGAAGACAGGTGAGAGGTCAGCTTCTAGCATCACTAGGCAATCCCAAAGTCTACTGCAGAAAACTAGCAAACTTCATGGGCTTTAAAGTAAGCTCAGAATCAAAGTGGGAGCAGATGTGGAGCTTAATGTTTTGTTACTATCATGAGCCTCGGGGAGCATCAGTTATTTTACACATGGGCATCCAGTTCATTCCAACAGAACAAAAGGTTTGCCCATGCACGTATGGTCACACTGCATCCCTTCAAGTTCACCCCCTGAAGAAACCACTCCAAACCAAACCAAACAAGATAAAGCACAGAGGGCTGGGGATATAGCCTAGTGGCAAGAGTGCCTGCCTCGGATACACGAGGCCCTAGGTTTGATTCCCCAGCACCACATATGCAGAAAACGGCCAGAAGCGGCGCTGTGGCTCAGGTGGCAGAGTGCTAGCCTTGAGCAGGAAGAAGCCAGGGACAGTGCTCAGGCCCTGAGTCCAAGGCCCAGGACTGGCCAAAAAAAAAAAAAAAAAAGATAAAGCATGGAGAAGGCAGAGACACACAAGGGTGAAAGGCTACACAGAGACAAGACACTCACAGAGATGAGGCTACAGCGTACCCTACTTTAAGGCAAACAGGATGGCAGATAGGGACAGCCCTTCCAGAAATCTCCATACTTCCCATGAATAAGAAGTCTGCTGAGACAAAGCCTCGTGAGGCTGGCTGTGGGACCCGGGAGCCCTGGGGACTGTGACTGGCTACAGAGCTGACTGGGCGCTTGGAATGTGAGTGGACCAGGGGAAAACCCCGGTTGTGTGGTTGTTTACCCCAGGTGTAAGTAAAGACGCAGGACTCTGAATGTCTGGCCTTCTACAGGAATCCAGTCAAGAAACAGGAGGAATCTCCTACGTACTGAGCTCAGTCATTCCTGGTATGTGAGGTGTTACCAAAACTGCTTATCTCAGTGCTTCTTGATTTCTCCTCATGTACCTCTTGGAATGTGCTTTTATTTTCCCAGAACTCCCTAAGAGAGCCCCGGGCCCATCTGAGCCTGTAAAAGTGGAAGCTGAGGGAACAATATTTGGTTTAATCATGTCTATGGGTTAACTAGCCCATTCCTCACCCTATGGTGGAACTGGGACATTACTTATTGAATAGGAATGTGCTGAGCTGTCACTGCATGGGCGGACGTCCTCCGCCGCCCCGGAGTCTGCTGGTCAGATCCAGGAGCTGGCTTCTCGTGGGGAGGCCAGGGCCCTGAGGGTGTGCCCGCTCCTGGCCCCAGGACACAGCCACCCATCACGGCCAATCCTCCCAACCAATCAAAGAGAAACAACCGCTTCTTACCGTATTTTTTTCTGATTTCATCATGTCTCAACTTCATCTCTGCTCTCCTATAAAATATAAAGAAATATCACGTAACATCAAGCCGCAACACACAAGATCACCTCAGAGAAGGGCTCCTCACGTTTCGGCTATGGTTCCTTTGGTGGCTTTCCTCCATCTTCCCAAAAGTGAAGTGGGGATGTGCTTGACCATGGGGTCACCACCCCGGGACCCACAAAGTGTCAGCAAAGTGAGTCTCCTGAGGCTAATTCTTCATTCTTGTGTCTGTGCTTGCATGTGCATGCACGCGTGCCGGTCCTGAGACTTGAACTCAGGGCCTGGACACTGTCCCTGAGGTGCTTTTGCTCAAGGCCAGCACTCTGCCAACTTGAGCCATAGCTCCTTTTCCAAGTTTTTTGTAGTTTATTGGAGAAAAGAGTCTCACAGACTTTAATGCCTGGGATGGCCTGGAACCACGACCATCAGATCTTAGCCTCCTGAGGAGCTCGGATTACAGGCATGAGCATCTGACTCAACCATTCTCTTCTTTTCATCCGTTTGCTTAGGCTTGGCGGTGCATACCTGCAACTCCAGCACTCAGGAGGCTGAGGCAGGGGGATGAGGAGATCAAGGCCAGCCCAGACTACAAAGTAACATTCCTATCTCAGAATGTTAACAAGTCGAATGCCTGACACCATAATCTTTAAAAAGGTCTTTTCACATAAGGAAGACGCACTGGACAGTGAACGCCTATGGCAGGTTCTGATGGTTAGGAAAAGCAATTGTTACTCTCTATTTAGCAGCACCTAATTTCAGGGGATAGCATGAGCGATGTGTCCGCATGTGTCCCCATGTCCCCATGCGGGGGGGGAAGGGATGACATGGCTCCTCCCCAGTCCCGGCACACACCAGAGAAGCATGGCCTTGGCCTGACTCTGTAACGGCACCAGCGAGACTGAGCTCCGAGCACCTTCCCCCACCTCAGTGCTCCTCCTGAGGGAATGGGCAGACTATCAGAAGCCTTGGCCACCTGGGCAGCTGTAAGGGCAGTCTGACGCACCCCCCCCCCACAAGTGGCACTGCCAGCCTCCAGCCTCCTTCATTCAAAGGAGGTCACAGGTGCAGTCTGGCATGATGACTACCATGGCCCCTTGCAAGGCTCCTGACACTTTCTCTCTCTAAGCACAGCCTAGAAAACCCGCAGACACCATGCCAGGCCTTCACTCCCAGGACCTGGCATCACCTCCCCCATCCTCCGGATCTGAACCCGGCCAGAGGAATCACAGAGAGCTCACCTCTCCTCCTGCCGGACCCTCCTCTCCTCTTGCTCCCTCATGGCCCGTTCATCGTTCTTATCTGGCTTCCGGCTTTTCTTCGTGCGGCAGCAGCACCAGCAACAGACAACAATGCTAAGAAGGATGGAGCCTCCCAGCACCGACATGGCGATAATCAGCGCCTCAAAGTTCACTGGAAGCCCAAAGTGTGCAGTCAGCACCACGTCAGGTCCACACCCCTCCACGAGCACCACTCTCGCCCCTGCCAGCAATCCCGGAGCACGGGCCCCAGGGGCCTGCCTCCACCAGCGCAGACCCACGGTGTCACTGGCTTCCTTAAGCCACTGTTTGACTTCAAATACTTCTGGATTCGTAACAGTGAACTGAAGGGACAGGCTGGCCTTTTGCGTGTGCCAGTCCTAGGGATTCAACTCAGGGCCTGTGCACTGTCTCTGAGCTTTCGTCTTCCTTTTGCTAAAGGCTAGCAGCTAGGGTGACATTTTTTACTTGAGATTAAAAAGATACTTGGTAGGGGCTGGGGATATAGCCTAGTGGCAAGAGTGCTTGCCTCGTATACATGAGGCCCTGGGTTCGATTCCCCAGCACCACATATACAGAAAACGGCCAGAAGTGGCGCTGTGGCTCAGGTGGCAGAGTGCTAGCCTTGAGCAAAAGGAAGCCAGGGACAGTGCTCCAAGGCCCAGTGAGTCCAAGGGGCAGTGAGTCCAAGGCCCAGGACTGGCCAAAATAAATAAATAAATAAATAAATAAAAATAAAAAGATACTTGGTGAGGAAAGGCAAAAGAAACCAAAAAGAAGAAAATGAAGACAAAACCGTCTACTGAGACTAAGACACTGTGCCTTTAGTGGCTCTCAAACAAATGGAGGTAAGTGTCCTGGCCAGTCAACAAAATCACACCTATTCCCCAGAGAAAGAAAAGTCTGTTCAGGCATGAGGGGCACCAAGCCCAAAAGAGGCCCACGAGCAAGAATCCAGAGAAGCAGCCCTGGCCACAGGCACTGTGGGCCACCTTCACACCTCTGAGTTATGGGTATTCTGGGCCCGAAAATGGCCACTGGTCAGCACCACTCAGTGGCAAGATTTCCTGGAAGAGCCAAGCTACAGAGACAAATACAAGCCATGATCAGTTTGATCATTCTTCTTTCTCTAAAGCCCTTTACATCACACCAGCTAGTTCAAACCAGAGCTAACTAAGGAATTCCCTATACTACTTGTGCACCTGTTCCAATTACCTAGTTAAAACTGAATTCATTCAAGAACCAATGACATACGACTGGCATTTTCCCCCTTTGGGGTGTGGGTGGGTGGCGGTAGTAGGGCTTGAACTTAGGTTTTTCTTGCTCAGGCTGGAGCTCTACCACTTACTTGGGCCACAGCTCCACTTCCAATTTGGGCTGGTTAACTTAATGAGTTTCATGGACTTTTGCCCAGGCTGGCTTTGAACCACAATCCACAGATCTCCGCCTCTTTAGTAGCTAGGATTATAGGTGTGAGCCAGATGGGGGAGGCCTGTCCCCAGCCTGGTGGATTCTGACATACTCTTCTTGTGAGCTACTCATTTAGCAGTTTTTGTGTTTCAGTCTTTTGTCTGTTTTTTTTGTTTTTGTTTTTGTTTTTTTTAAAATAGTACTGGGGTTTGAACTCAAGACTTTGTATGCTTGCTAGGCCAGTGCTACTCTTTGCTAGTTACTTTGGAGATGGAGTCTAGTGAAATTTCCTGGCTGGGCTGACTTTGAACTACTATCCTCTAGATCTCAGCTTCCTGAGTAGCTAGGATTATAGGTGTGAGCTAATGGCACTTGGCTAGCAGACTTTTTTAGCTTAGCAAACGTTTTAAAATCAGAAGTAGATGTTACATCTGCTCGGATGCCTTTGAGGTTTTAATCATATGTTCTATCTTCCTATGACCCAGTCTAAAAAGTGTAAAATTGCAAAAACAAAAGGAGTCAGTGCTCCACGACCAGTTTCCCAGTCCCAGAGCCGTCTCGGCAAACAGGGAAGGAAAGGCTCCAGGGAGCAGACAGTGGAGATGGAGGCCACGGGCTTCCTTGTGTGAAGCACCCGTGATGGGCAGAATTGGGCGTGCACACGTGCACATGTACGTGCTCCCACAATCACCACCCCAAACCTCTGGGCTCTCTGGGGCCTCAACAGCAGGGATCCTTTCAGAGAGATGCTACCAGGCTTCTGAGATAGAAATGAAGTAGAATGGACATAGCTAAGGAAGGAATAAGCCACAGAGGGATCTGCAAAAGAGTGAGCTCCGGGGAGCAACACACACACAAACTAAGGCAAGGTAGAGGGGCTGTGGCTGTGGCCTAGTGGCAGAGCGCTTGCCTTGCATGCATGAATCCCTGGGTCTGATTCCTCAGCACCACATACACAGAAAAGGCTGGAAGGGTTAGTGGAGCCTGGCTACTTGCCTGGGCTCTAGCCAATCACCACTTTCTGACCTCTTGCTAAGTGCCAGGAGCTACAGCAGCATGCTACGCCACCTGACCATCTAACTACAACTTTCAAAAAAGCACGGATTTTGCACGAGGTAAATGAAAACAACTTACCCCAGCAAACGCCCCATCGTGCAGAACTCAACTTGCAAAGGGAAGCGGGCGGCAAGATCTTCCTCACAGGGTAGTCCAGGCATGCCTTTGTACTACTGCACCACAGACACTGAAAGAGAACGGAGCAGATGACGCGGGGACCCTCCCCCTCTGGCTGCCGCTCACTCCTCTCCCCAGTGAGGAAAGGGCCTCGCTGCTCTTCAGTCATACCCAGTGTCCCAGATGGCTGCAGTGCCTTGCTGACCGCCATGGGAGGAGCTGAGGGACGCCTCCTGGCAGCTATGAAAAATCACAGGTACCACAGCACAACCACGGCCAGAGGCCTGGCTTCTCCGACAGGAGCCGACCCCATAGCACTGCCGTGTAGAGGTGGCAGGTCCCCCAAGTGCCACCACACATTAGTCCTTCTGTCACATGGTGTCACACGGTGTCATGGACCCAACAGACCTCTCCAGTTTGCACAGGCCTGGTCATGGGCAAGTCCAGGACACCAGATGCTTCTCAGCTAGCTCTAGGGAGGGTCCCGCCCAAAGCAGGGGTGATGGCAGGGGCAGCCTGTGTTTATGAAGTGAAGATGCCAAAGGGGCAGGTCTGCCTCCAGGCACGCTCTCTACCGCACTACTTACTGAGACGTTCTTCAGGCACTCCTCACACGATCTGTTAGTACTCTGAGAGCAACCTGCAGGGGAGACAAGGGCGTCACCAAGGGCATGGGATCAAAGAGGTGCCAGAGCCAGCGGGGGCGCCCAGCGCCAGGGCTGGGGCCCTCTGACTTCTGGTGCCAGCCTGCTTCGACATCCGGGCAGGTGACGGCTACCTGCAGGCCTCAGGAAGAGCCAGCCTACGGCTCTCCTCCATATTCTTTTTTCTTGGTGGGTCTTGGGGCTTGAACTCTGGGCTGGGGCACCGTCCCTGAGCTCTTCAGCCCAAGGCTAACACTCTACCACTTTGAGCCACAGCGCCACTTCTTGGCTGTCCCGTAGAAAGGAAGATTCCAGACTCAACAGCTCTCCCTGAAAACAGGTGTGCCAGGTGACTTCACCATCATTAACCCAAACAGCACGCTCTCCTGGGAGACAAAGTCACAGCAATGCTGAACAATGCTGGTGAACATCCAAACACCACCAAACACTATTCAGCCATGAAGACAAAAGCAAATGGATGAGTCTGAAGACCTGGGCGTGGGGAGAACCCCTACACACACTGTGTGCCAAGGGAGCTCACCCACCCAGCATGAGGACGGTGAGCTGGGTGACACGGAGCAAGGGACGGGTGCCGGACCACTGTTCCACAATGGGGTTCTGCACCGGGACAGGTGCCTGAGGGGTCACACAGGACTAACGCACCCAAAGGCACCCCTAAGTTTTGTTTCCTTGTTGGAACAACAAAACCTTGGGCTCTGGTTACTCTCAGGCACAGTACAGTACCAGAGAGTGCGTGTGTCTCCTGAGTCACACACTAGGAAGGAATGTGGGGACAAAATGCATGACGTGGCTTCCTGCACTGTCCCTACCCTGGGCAGAGCTGAGTAACACCTTAGCCTGTGCGCTCGGGAGCTCTCAGGAGCTGCTACAAACTCGGTTTAGGACTTGACCCAGACAGAACAATACCAAATTGAGATCCTCCAACAGACAACAGACAGAGGAGCTGTTCCAGGGTTGGAGACAACCCAGGCACTTTGTGGTCCTGAACACCAGGGGTTTGGTAAGGTCTGTGTATAGGCTGTATGCTAACCCTAGCCGTCAAGGACCCTATCAATCTTCCATGTGCACAATTTGGTAATTAAGTGGCACTTGTGCAGAAGGAAGTCCGAAATCTTGGGAGGAGTCATTTCTGAAGAATTTGGAGTACAAGGCTTCCTCAGCAACTTGCGCCTAAGTTTGGCTAAAATAACAAGCAATTACAGTTTGTCAGTTAAAAAAAAATGATCACACCAGCTCCTTTACAGTAACAGATGGAAGGTGTGGTCTAAGCATCTGGCCAACAAAAGGCCTCTGGGACTCAAGGTACCGCTCAGCTCCCCGGCTGGGATCCTGCTCCCCGAACCTCCCCGGAATACTGAGGCTGACACCCTGCTCCTCTCCTTGGGAGGGAGGTACACAGTGTGCTTAGTGTGCCCACTTTCGGTCCTTTTACAGAAGTTATCTACAAAAAGGAGGCTCCTCTTTCTCCTCAGTCCTGACGGTGGCCCAGTGAGGATGAGGTACAGGATCTTTGTTTTCATAACTGCATGTGTGAACTGAAATAAATAAGCTTGGAGATACACACCCCAAATTCTTTTGCCCCTGGGCCTCCTGATTACTGGCCAGTGTGAGTCAACAAGAGGCCAGGACAAAGAATCGGGCAGACTGCCCAGCCCTGCTCCTCCTCCTCTTCTACAGGCCAAGAACAAGGCGTGTCTTCAGTACCAGGAAACATTAGTGTTGGGGCAGTCAGCTTTAAAAGAATTCCAGGTTTGGGAAGGTTTGTTCAGTTCCATGTGGTGCTCACAGAAAACACCGTCCTGTGTAGCAAGAAGGAAACGCACTGCCCTTTGGCCACTGCTCCCCAGAAAGCCATTTCTCAGAGCCACACAATGGACCTCTGACCTCATCACAAGATGGGAGAAAATTATGTGCTGTAGATAGAAAAGAATGTAGTTGTATTTCATCAGTGTGGAACTGAATATAAATGTCCTGACTTACAAGTCTTATGACTTAGAGGTTTCACCTTAGATTCTGTTTGTTAATTTTGTTTAGTTTGTTTTTTTGGTGGTACTGAGGTTTGAACTCAGGGCCTAGAACTTGCTAATCTGGCCTTCTACTACTTGAATCACATTTTCAGCCCTGCTTTTTGCTGCTTATTTTATTTATTTTTTGCTGGTCCTGGATCTTGAACTCTGGGCCTGGGCGCAGTTCTTGAGCTTCTTTTGCTCAAGGCTAGCACGCTACCACTTGAGCCACAGCACAACCTCCAGCTTTTTCTGAGTAGTTTATTGGAGATAAGAGTCCCACAGACTTTCCTGCTCTAGGCAAGATCCTCAGATCTCAGCCTCCTGAAGAGCTAGGATTACAACTGTTAGCCACTGGCACCTGGCTTTGCTGATTATTTTAGAAATGAAATCTAGCAAACTTTGCTGCCCAGAGTGGTCTCAAACCACCATCTTCTATATCTTAGCCACAGGGCACCTGATGTATTTGTTGACTTTTAAAGAACTTCCAGACTCACCTCCTTTAGAAATTAGGCGGAAGAACAAAACAAAAGCTCTCCTGTCAGGGTACCCTAGGCCATGTCTCACTTCTGAGTGCTTTCCAAGTTTCAGTTGGGTCAGTAATTGATTAAATAAGAAAGGACACACTGCCATGGGTGAGGAGGTGTGAAGGTCACCCAGCAAGCCCCAGGCATGTGCCCGAGAATTTCTCAGCACTCCACCTGGGAGTACTCAGCCAGGTGCTGGTGAGGAGACTGCTGGACGGCACCTCTGCTGTCTGTTTCAGAGGAGGGCAGAGGCTCACAGAGAAGCTCTGGTCACCTTACCACCTCCATCGGAAGTAAGGAGAGGCTGCCCTGCACCACAGGTGTGCGTGCAGGGCCATTTCTTGGGGAGAAGGCCCGAAAAGCGCAGCTCGGTCTCTAACCCACATTGCGCTGTAAGGACTGGCCACACTGTGCTCCTTAGGGTTCCTGTGGGGGACTTGCCTTTCACCAGATGAGGCTTACGGTCCAAGTCTGAGTCCACACACCACTGAGGAGGAGCCCAAATGTCAGGGATTTCACCCTACAACTTTTTAACAGATTGTGGCTCACAATGTCTGCTTCCAACAAGGGTGTGTGTTGGATTAGTCTGGATCGTGTAGTCTTCCTCGTAAGGACTAAATGTTTTAAACATCAGTACTTAGACCTCCAGCTACATGTGGAGGACAGCAGTGCTGTAAACAGCACCCGTCTTCGGGGGAAGAATAGATTCCCAAGGGCGCTGGGCAGAAAACAGCCACAGGAATGACACTAATGCCCCCTCCCTAAGGAGACCACCCACCCACAGTCACCACTCAGAGAGGGCACAAAGAGGGAACTCTTGTGCATGACACCCTAGCTGCCCTTCAGAAGCCCAAAACAGGAACCGCTGCCACCAACTCCAGCAAACACACCCTCGAGCCACTGATAACGCGGGCGGCCGCCACCGAATCTCAGGGGCACACCACTGTTGGGTGAAAAGTCACAGTGCACCAGAACCCAGTTAAAGCCCCAGACTCCTCCTGCACAGTCCTAGTCAGCCCCCCAAGTTACACAACGCAAGACAGCAGGCTAGGCTGCGGGTGCCCCAGTGACAGACACGCAAGGAGCTGGGTCAGCTGGAGTTGGGGGGAAGCTGCGGAGTGGAGGAAACCACTGGTCCGTCCGTCGGGCTGGGCCCGGCCTAACCTTCACCGGGAAGGCTGCGAAGCAGGCCTTGGGCTGTCTGCGGTTCTACTAACGACAGGCGTGAGCGCTCCACGCGAACACGGGGGGCACTGGCCACAGGCCCAACGGGGAGCCCAGCCGGGGGGGGGGGGGGGGGAGGTAGGGGGCTCCGCCCACCCGCCCGCCCGCCCGGGAGCCCCCACCGGAAGTGCTGCTGCCCGGCTCGGCCCGCCCGCCCCCGACCCCCTTCGCCGGGCCCGGGGGGGGGGTGGGCGGACCCGCGCGCTTCTGGGAACACCTCGGCGGGTCACCACGGGGCCCCGCGAACGCGGGACGCCCACCCGGGCGGCAGGGCGTGGAAACCGACTCCGCGGGCGTCGAAGGGACGCTGGGCACCGGGTCGAACCCCGAGGGGCGGCCTCGCCCCGGCCTCCCGGGCCCCGCCGGCGCGGGTAGAGGCCGCCCGGGCCGCCCCCCCCCCCCGCCCGCGTGACCGCGCCCCGGGCGCCCGAGCCCGCCCCGGCCCGCCCGCCTCACCGGCTCCCGCGGGGTCCTGCGCGGCGGCCTCCAGAAGGAGCAGCAGGAGCAGCGAGGCGCCCCCGAGCAGCAGCCCCCAGCGGGGCGTCGGGCCGCGCGTCCCGCCGGGCGCCATGACTGGACCCCGTCGGCGGCGGAGACGCGAGCCCAGCCCGCCGCCGCCGCCCGCCCGCCGGGAGGAGCCGCGGCGCCCGACGCGCACGGGGGCGGGGCCGGGCGACTGCGCAGGCGCGAGCCCCGCCCCGCCCTCGGCCGCCTCCGGGCCTGGCTGCCGCTCACGGCGCCTGCGCGGCGGAGGGCCCGCGCCGTCCCCCACCCGCGTCCCGGCCGGGTCTGCGCACGCGCGCCGCCCCCGTGCGCTCCGCGGGCCCGAGGCCGGTCGTGTTCGCGCGTGGCCGGCTCCGGGCCGTGAACTCGGCCGCCACCGCCTGGCCCGCAGCTCGCGCACTGCGTTGGGGGTAACTGGGGATCAGGTGCGCGCGGACCTCCCCGCGCGGCTGGCTTCGGACCTCCGTCCCCCGAGCTCAGCCTCCCGCGCCGTCCGCACGACCGGCGGGCCCAGGCCGACGGGGCGGGTCCGGGCCCCTCCCCCTGCCGCGCGGGAGCCGGTGTCCATTGTGTGCTGGGTCGGCCGCCTGGGCCCCCCGTGGTGGGCAGGGCCCGCGGGGGGTGCGTGCAGGGGTGGGGTGCAGGGCGGGGTGTCCGTCACCTGGGGCGTGCCAGGGATGGGGTGCAGGGGTGGGGTGCAGGGCGGGGTGTCCGTCACCTGGCCCCCCCCCGTGGTGGGCAGGGCCCGCTGGGGATGCGTGCAGGGGTGGGGTGCTGGCTGGGGTGCAGGGCAGGGTGTCCATCCCCTGGGCCCCCCATGGTGGGCAGGCCCCCCTGGGGTGCCTGCAGGGATGGGGTGCAGGGCAGGGTGTCCATCCCCTGGGCCCCCCATGGTGGGCAGGCCCCCCTGGGGTGCCTGCAGGGATGGGGTGCAGGGCAGGGTGTCCATCCCCTGGGCCCCCCGTGGTGGGCAGGGCCCCCTGGGGTGCCTGCCGGGATGGGGTGCAGGGCGGGGTGTCCATCACCTGGGGCCCGCTGGGGGTGCGTGCAGGGTGGGGTGCCCACCTGCGGAGGTGCCCGTGTTTGTAGGCAGCGAGGCTTGAAGGCAGGATCCCATACTAAAACCTGGGAGGCCCTTTTCCTCCCTGGGCGGAGGATTAAGAGAATGGCCCTGAATCCTGCTTAGGGACCTCACTGCCCAGAAGGAGGCGGGGCCAGCAGCTTCCAGCCTTAATTGAAAGAGTCAATTAGGACCAGCCTCCTAGACGAGGTCAAGGTCCAGCAGACAGAGAAACGGGTGGCTCAGCGCCTGTGGCATGTTGCTCGGCCCAGAGCGCCGCAGCCCCTCCTAGGTTCCACCACCTTCCTGTGATTCCGAGGAGATTCGCAGAAGGGACCTGCTTAGGAATTCACAACCAGTCCAAATATGCCATGCTACATTGGGAGACACCTAATGATAACAGGAAAACCAATCAGAGAGCATAGGCTACAAGAATCCCTGGCTTCAGGGCCATGGTGACACCGAGGGAGCCACTCCCGGAGAAGGGAGAAGGAAACCATGTTATTTGATCAATTCTGTCTCCTAAAAAGGGGTACAGCCTGAGAAAGAACTGTTCTCCACGAGCCCGGCCTGTTAGTTGGTGAAGATAAAGTTTAAGAGTACTTGGGGAAAATAAAATAATTCTAAGAAAAAAAAAAGACTGGCAGTACACAAGATGGACAGATGGTTCTCTTCTGGATACAGTTCTTCACGATCACCTCTGGTTTTCCTGGACTTGGTCATGGAATTCTTCAGAGATGGCGGCAGAGTCTGGCAGTGGAGCTTCAGCACGGGGAGGTATCGTCCGCCACTGAGCGGCGACACCGCAGGCTTTGCCCACTACAGGGTTGCAACCCCAGTCATCCGTGCCAGCTGCATTTGGGGACGGGCTATGGGGGGGGGATCTCCGTTTCCTGCCACTCCACTGGGTCCTTACGGTCCTCAATGCCCACCTCCCCCCTTGACAATTCACTTTTTTCTATCTTCCTGCTCTTCTGGGGCCAGGTCTTACACATAGGACAGTGTACCCAAGAATTGACCACCTAGACACCGCTGTACCCAAGAACTGGGGAGCATCTAGGCACCCCAGCCAGGGGCAAAAATGTCTGCCATCTTTGCCCTTCTGGTCTTCTGGGCCCTGGTATTCTGTCGTGTCCTGCACCTGCTCTGGGCCTGTCTAAACGCAGGGGCCGGGGCCAGATGGCGGGATGGTGGGAAGGGCAATGGGCGTCTCGTGCTCCCTCCCCCTAGCATGTTGAGGTTCAGCAGTGTGGAGTGGAAAGCCTCCGTGCTTCCCGCCCTTGCGAGGGCACCACCATGGTGATGACTGAAGCGGCCTTCCCCCCCTCCCCCTGGGCTGACTTTCTGGTCAGGGGGGCACTGTTGGGCCTGGTGTGCTTCTGCATCGTTGGCAAGGACCTACGGCATGTGGGGAGCCGAGCTAGCAGCTAACCTCATCCTGACCTCTGGCTGTGCTGTTATCACAAGGAAGGCGGTAAGATTTGGCTTAATTGACAGCCAGCACTTACCAAGATGTTTTACTGTGTCCATAGGCGCCTGGCTTATGTTTACCATTCAGCCTTGTCTTGTTTCATTGCCTCCTGTTATTTACGGTCTTAAAAGCTTTCTTATTTTCTTAAACTTTGGTCACCCTATTCCATTCCCTGGTTCCCAAACTGCATATAAGCTGGATGTTAAGAATAAACGAGGCTGTAGTCTTGAGGTTCAACCTTACGGCTGCAGACCTCCCGTACCCCATCTTGGTCTCTTGTCTTTTTTCTCTTGCCTTATTTTTCCTTTTCCTTATCCCCGCCGCCCCTCAGTCAGGATTCCTGTTTCCCTGCCGGCTGGCCCGGCAGGACGGCAGAGTCAGAGTCCAGCAGAAGTGGGCACGTCTCCTGTGAAGGAGCGAGGCTTGAGATCGTGAGGCTGCATTCGCCACGGTGCCCCGCCAGACGCAGGGGAGGCTGCGACCTGTCGGGACACAGAGCCACGGCAGTGCCCGAGGCACTCACCACGCTGGAGCTGTCTCGTGGGTGAGGAGGTGTGTGCTGGGCCACAGGGCGCCATTCGGACACCACTCCCGGGGCCTGGGCCCCACCGCAAAGCGCCAGGGCTCGCGGTCAGGCACGCGAGGTCAGAGCGGGCGCTCAGCCCGTCCTCGCCTCGCAGAGCAGCCCCAAGCTAACCAGGTGCCGTGGCTCGCTGCGGTCTCCTCCCCATGGTTACAGGGCTAACCAGGTGCCGTGGTTCGCTGCGGTCTCCTCCCCATGGTTACAGGGCTAACCAGGTGCCGTGGCTCGCTGCGGTCTCCCCCGCATGGTTACAGGGCTAACCAGGTGCCGTGGTTCGCTGCGGTCTCCTCCCCGCATGGTACAGGGCTAACCAGGTGCCGTGGTTCGCTGCGGTCTCCTCCCCATGGTTACAGGGCTAACCAGGTGCCGTGGTTCGCTGTGGTCTCCCCCGCATGGTACAGGGCTCAGGGCAGTCTGCACTCCACACGCCGTACAAGGACCCCAAGGGGTCCGAGTGTTTGGACAAGCAGCCTTCACCTTCCCTCTGGCTCCAGAGTCATTACGTCCCTTTGAGCCAGGGGCTGGTGGCTCCTTCCTGTAATCCTATCTACTCCGGAGGCTGGGAGCTGAGGATGGGGGTTCAAAACCAGCCCGAGTAGGCAAATCTGATCTTTTATTATCTTTTTTGTCAGTATGGGGCTGGAACTCAGGGCCAGGGCGCCGCCCCTGAGCTCTATCACATGAGGCTAGCGCTCTACCACTTTGGGCCACAGCGCCACACTTCCAGTTTTCTGGTGGCTAATTGGAGTCTCTCATGGATTTTCCTGCCCGGGTTGGCTTTGAACCATGATTTGCAGATCTCAGCCTCCTGAGTAGGTAGGATTATAGGCATGAGCCACCAGCACCCAGCTGAGATTTTTTGCTAGTCCTGGGGCTTGAACTGAGGGCCCGAGCACTGTCCAGCTGAGATAATTTTATCCTCAGTTAACTAGCAAAAAGCCAGACGTGGAGCTGGGGCTCCAAGGGTCAAACCCCAACTTTGAGCAGAGAAGCCCTGGAGGAGTTCACGTCTCAGTGCCAGTCAATCAAATGAAGAGTAAATCCCATTTTCAGGCAACCCCCGTTTTGTTGTCTGTTTAAACTGTGAGCAAACCCAGGACAAGCTTATTAGGGCCCAGCTGGTCAAGAACTCTACCCGCCCCCAGAATGCCTCGAGCCCTGAGCCAATCAGAATTGTACCCGTGTCCTAATCTTGCTTGCTTGAACACCTGATTGCTGTAACTTTGTTTTTTGTCTTGCTTGAACACCTGATGGCTGTAACTTTGTTTTTTGTCTTGCTTGAACACCTGATGGCTGTAACTTTGTGGTTTTTGCCTTTTATAAGCCCTGTGTATTCGCAGCTGGGGGCTGCCTCCTAACCTCCGCTGTGTCGGTGGGGAGGACCAGGCCCTGAGCCGAGGCCCCGCTTGAATAAAGCCTGCCTTGCTATTGCATTTCGGAATGTCTGAGTCTCGGTGGCCTTCTTGGTGGTGGTTTCGCGACTTGGCATAACAAAAACAAATGAATAATTCAGTTTAAAACACAACAACAAATAAGACAGCCTGAGCTCTTGTTTACATCGGCCCGGAACTGTAAAAGAGGGAGAGGTGCATGATGCAACCGAATGCTATCTGGAGTGTACAGACACATTCGCAGTTGTTACAGAGCACCGAGCCCCTCAGCGTGACCACACGGTGCACGACGCAGAAAGCCCACGCCGTGAAGACGTTTGGAGAGGCCGTGGCATGCAGGGTGGTCCCCAAAGCCTGTGCTTTTCCAAAAAGAAGACAGTTCAAACATGCGGCCGACTGCCACGGGGGTGCCAGCTGGGGGGGGGGGGCGAGGCAGCCGCACGGCAGGCCACACCCGGGCGTTCTGGAATCCCAGTGTTGTGCCAAGTCGCAAGACCACCCCCAAGAAGACCACCGAGATTCAGACACTCCGAAATGCAAAAGCAAGGCAAGGCTTTATTTAACGAGCTGCCAACTCGGGCCTCGTCCTA
This sequence comes from Perognathus longimembris pacificus, assembly GCF_023159225.1. Taxonomy (NCBI): domain Eukaryota; kingdom Metazoa; phylum Chordata; class Mammalia; order Rodentia; family Heteromyidae; genus Perognathus; species Perognathus longimembris. The sequence continues at coordinate 31,540 of NW_025960491.1, forward strand.
CCCACCGACACAGCGGAGGTTAGGAGGGAGCCTCGAGCTGTGATTACACAGGGCTTATAAAGGCAAAGAACAAGGTTACAACAATCAGGTGTGCAAGCAAGATTAGGACACAGGTACAATCTGATTGGCTCAGGGTTCGATTCTAAAATGGGGTTCACGTGGTGGGGCCTGACTTCAAAGTCTGGCACCTCATTTCCCCCTTTTTCTTTTTGGTACCTTGGGAGCCAATCATGGCTCCATTCTGTCCATTTCAATGGCTTGCATGTCTAGGGGATGATATAGAGGTAAGGCATGGGCCAGTAGGGCCCAATGTAGTAACCAAAGGGCCTGTCACCATTTCTTCAATAATAGTCTCTGTACCTTTGTTTTGCATGCCTCTAGTTTATCCTGCCTCATCTTCCCAAAAACAACTCTGGTCCCTTGATTTTAAAGGGGGGCTGATGGGTGAAGATCATCCATCTTCTGTAACTTCTTCAGGCTGACTCAGGGGCGTAGACCTTACCTAGCCAGGAACCTATAACCTTAGTCTCAGTCTAACTTTCTTTTCTTGAGGCGAAGGCAAAGCGGCTGAGTTGGGTGCTTGGAGACCTCCCATGTTCCATCACGGTAGTTGTCATCCAGGGCAAAGGGGTCAGCTGGCCTGGCGTGGAAGCAATGAACCCAAGTGGCGATGCCGTCTAGGGTCCCTTCCACCGTGGTTAATCTGTTGATTGGGGGCATTGGCAAGCTGACAGGCCTTTAACAGATCTCAATAAGGACACAACACAATCTCAGATCTACAAGCTTTCTTTCCTAAACAGATGTATCAGCTTAAAATTCTCACTGCCAGTCAGGGCTTTGAGTAAATGCGGGGGGTTGGGATTTTAATCTATCCTCTCATTTGACAAACTTACCCTTACTAACCACTATCACAGATGACTGGCAAGTTCCTGCCCAGTAGACAGACATGGGCATTGGAAAGGCATGCTTATGAACTATTCTTCTAGGACTTCCCGGCTTTAACTTTTGAAAGGCCAACAGGAGTGACTCTAGGATCTGACACCATCTCTGCCATCCAAGCAGTGGCTTACTGCCTCTGGATGCTCCATCACTTTTGTCCCAGGAGGAGTGACTTTCGACTTGGACTCAGGGCCTGAGTGCTGTCCCTCAGCTCTCCAGCTCAAGACTAGCACCGTACCACTTTTGAGCTCCACACAACTCCGTTCCCAGCCCTCTGCTGGCTGATTAGAGACAAGTCTCTCACAGGGACCTTTCTTTGCCCGGGCTGGCTTCGAACCGCAGATTCAGATCAATGAGTCTTATAAGGGGCCACTTTACTCCAATTATAAGCAACAAGGTGGTCCACACAGAAGTAGTTTTTAAGCATGCTCTTACCTGGAACTTATTAAGGGTCAGTATTAGATCTTGACAAACTTGTAAGAATCACCTGTGCTTCTCTGTGGGCCTGCTGGAAACTGTTACAAAAAACCAACAAAGAAGCTGGAATGGCAATTAAACATTTTGGTAGCCATAATTCTCCTTTTCTCACTTTGCAATAATTATTTAGGACAATTTTACTTCCAAATTTCTTATCTAGAAATGTATTCTTGATTTCCAAAGCCTTTTTAACACTAACACAACACTTTAGCTTTTATCTGCATCGGAAAAACTGAAGCTCACAGGCAATCTGAAACCAGGTGCCGCCCTTTGCTTATGGGCTGCTTGTTTCAAAAGAGCCTTTTTTTTTTCTTCAGTCCCAGTTACTGCATGGCATGAAGACCTTTGAATTTAAACTTAGTTTTGCATCATACTGCAGTCTTGAACATGTTCACACTCACACATGCACACACACATCCATTTTCAAAAGATCTTAAAGCGCGCTGAATAAGCATCGGCCGTACATTTTAAGACAAAAACTTTTAACAAATGATTTTAGCATTCTCCAGCCTCATTTTCCAGGGCTTGATAGTTTTAGTAAAACATTTTTAGTCTTAGTAAAACATTTTAGCACACCAAACAATTTTCTGCTTAAGAAGGCTGGGTGGGGGTTCCCCTAGAGTTCTTTCTGTGGACACTCACACTCTGATTGTGAACCATCGCCTGTACATCTTTCCAATGAGCTATGCAGGTTTGACACAAAAGAGACTGTTAGACTTAAAAACAACACAGAGATGACAACGCAGCATGGTGAGGTCACTCCCTGCCACCTGTGGGTGGCTTGGGCTGGCCCTACGTCCACCCCGTCGGCGGCTGCGGGTCAGGACTTGGACTTGGGGCTGATGCGTCCGTGTCCTGGGCTGTCGGCGCCGGCGAGTTGACTGGGCAGGACCCTCCGGAGCGGAGGGCACAGCTGAAACATTTTCCTCAGAGTCCTCCTCTTGTAGAGTTAACTGGGATGGGGAGTATGGAGTGGGAAACATTTCCTCCTCCGTGCTTCCTCCCTATGTCAAAGCTCCCTCAAATTCCTCAAAGGTGGACCATTCTGACTTGCACAGGGTGATCCACTTTTCCTTTTTAAGGGCCACACCTTGGTTCTGAGCTATCTCCTTAACCTCCCTCCAGTGAGCTAGGATCAAGTCTAGGGGGCTAGATGGAGGTCCTCAAGATAGAACGTTATCCATAGCTCTGATCAGAAGTTCAGTCCAAAAGGCTACAAAAAACAAAACAATAAAAAAGGAGGAAAACACACAGGCCTGAGAACAAGAAAAGCTACGAGTTGGAGATCTCCCAAGCTGGCCCACAACCTCCTACAAGGGTGCAGAAGGAATGGACCCGAGTTGGCCCACAACCTCCTGCAACAAGGAGTGGACCCGAGTTGGCCCACAACCTCCTGCAAGGGTGCAGAAGGAGTGGACCCGAGTTGGCCCACAACCTCCTGCCAGATAAGCAGAAGGAGCAGACCCAAGTACAAGGTGGGCGGGTTGAGTCTCGTTTAGGAGGCCCTCCTGGTCAGTTCCGGCCAAAACCAAACTGACTCGCGCCCTACAAGTATAAGCAAAAGCAAAACAGACAGACAAGACAAATGAACAGCGCTGTTTTCTTACCTTCGGAGTCTGGGATCTCGGGGTCTCTGGGGCTATCCCGGACGAAACCCCAAATGTTGTGCCAAGTCGCAAGACCACCCCCAAGAAGACCACCGAGATTCAGACACTCCGAAATGCAAAAGCAAGGCAAGGGTTTATTTAACGAGCTGCCAACTCGGGCCTCGTCCTACCCACCGACACAGCGGAGGTTAGGAGGGAGCCTCGAGCTGTGATTACACAGGGCTTATAAAGGCAAAGAACAAGGTTACAACAATCAGGTGTGCAAGCAAGATTAGGACACAGGTACAATCTGATTGGCTCAGGGTTCGATTCTAAAATGGGGTTCACATGGTGGGGCCTGACTTCAAAGTCTGGCACCTCACCAGGGCCCCTCCCCCAGGGCACCTCAGAGCCACCTGCGGGTGGTTTGCGCCCAGCGTTACTGGGCAGCTGCCTTTCATGCTCACGAGTGCGTTCCTGGCGGGTTAAAGAATGACTCGAGGCCGCTCCTGCCTGGCCGCAGCACAGGAAGCCCTGGCAGGGCAGAGGGCGCTGGCGGGGGGAGGGCCCCAGGGCTTTGGACACCCGGAGGCCACCTGGCAAAGAGGGAGTCCGTGGGAGTCCTTGGGCAGGCAGGGGTCAGCAGGGGTGGGGTGGGAGAGGCAAGGCCAGGCGACGGAGGCTCTGCTCGGGGCCAGCCCTGGGATGTGGGAACGCGGCCCGAGCAGCCCGCAGCCCGCAGCCCGCCCGCCCGCACGGCCGTTGACTCCAGGGGCCGGGTTGCCGCGTGGGCCCGAGCGGGGCTCTCAGGCTCAGGGAGGCCACAGGGCCTGGCTAGCAGCCTCTGGGGGCTGCTCGGAGACAAGGCCTTCGGTGAACCCTGCACTTGGGAAAGTCTTGCTGTTCAAGGCCGTGCAGCTGCTGGAAGAAGCAGAGCTGGAGGTGAATCCAGACATGATCTCCTCGTGTCTCCGCCAGTGAGGGGACTAGCTCAACTAGGCATGGTGCTTGAGATGACTTTTTTTTTGGCTAGTCTTTGGCTTGGACTCAGGGCCCGAGCACTGTCCCTGGCTTCCTTTTGCTCAAGGCTAGCACTCTGCCACTTGAGCCACAGCACCACTTCCAGCTTTTCTGGTTATGTGGTGCTGAGGATTCGAACCCAGGGCTCCATGCATGCTAAGCAAGCACGCTACCCCTAGGCCACCTTCCCAGCCCCGTGAGATGACTTCTGACATCAGCCCGTGGCCACAGGATGTCACCGTGAGACCTGGGTTTCTGCGCTGGCTTGGAAGGGGCAGCAGGGGCAGGGTGATGTCGGGTTCCAGCCCTCTCCCAGGACACGCAGCAGGCTCAGGGAGGCGTGCTTGCACATGGGCAAGACAAGGCCAGGGGTACGGCACAGGAAGTGCAGGGCGTGCGGGAGGCCCTGGATTCAGTAACCAGCACCAAAAAATAATAGCCAGATAACAATGACACACTGTTAGCTCAAATAAACTCAATAGCTAAATTGGCTTACGTCCTTGGTGCAAAACTTTGACCTTAGGAATGAAAGGCCGACTTTAAAATGACAAGGCAAACGAGAACACTGGCATCTCGCTCGTGTCTGGAGGAGGCACCCCGGGTTTCCACAGCTGTGGTTTGGCCGAACCTAGGTGCTGAGCCGGAGCCGTGGGGCCGAGGCTAGGAGACACCGTGGGAGTCTGTACATGTTTGCTAAGAAAGGGCCAGGGTCCACCTGCGGCGTCTGTACAGCCCTTGGTGTACTGGAAGGACTGTGGGTGCCACCCAAGGGTGACCTCAGAGGAAGGAGAGCAGGGTGTGTGTGTGTGTGTGTGTGTGTGTGTGTGTGTGTGTGTGTGTGTGACAGAGACAGAAACAGACAGAGCTCACCCGTATTCGTCTGTGCCATGGTTACCAGTTAATCTTCGATGGTTGTACGTAGGATGTGCTCTGCTCAGGGGTGCTGGGTGGTGGGGACCCCAAGGCGAGGCCTCACTCACAACATGGCTTGGGGAGAGGCCTGAGTCTTGGGAAGAGGGTGGGCAGAGGCCTGCAGATAGGAGGGTGTTGGCAGGAAGGCACTGAGGCTGGCGGTGGGGGGGGGGGGTGACAGGCTGCGGTCAGCGCAGATCTGAGTGGGATCTGACAAGGGCCAGGGCTGCCCAGCCCTGAGGAAGCACTGCCTCCCTCTGGACAGAAGGAGCAGGGTGTCCGCAGCCTGCGGGGTGAGCACGGCCAGAGGCGGCAGCAGTGGAACGGACTCCGCCAGGCGCTGGGGCGGGGGGCGGGCGTGCTTAGAGCTAGCTGAGCATCCTCAAGCTACGGCTCGGCTGCTAGGACCCGTCTGAAGGTTCTGCTCGGAGGCTGGGGAGATTGAGCTCCCCGATTGGCCCTTCCCTGTCCCAGGCTGCCTCGTGCACACAGGACCGAGTCCGGCACCAGCCTGGCTGCCCTCCCTCCTGTGCCAGCTGCCTTGACTTCCTCCCAGGCACACTGAGGGCCTCCGCGGGGAAGGCACCGCGCCAGGCGGCAGCTTGCGGGCACAGGACTTCTTGGCATGACAGGTCCCAACAAACGCTCCGTGACCGCGAGTCCACTCCCGTGCAGGCCAGTGGGGGGCACGTCCCCTGGTCCCCCAGCATGACCTATGATGGGTGACGAGACGGTCCATTTGCATAAGGGCTCACCGGGACTGGTGCAAACTCAACCCTTCACTTGCACGAGGGGCTTGCCCCCCACGGCACGGACACCTTCCCGTGCGTCCCCCCATCTGGCACTGCAACAGTAGGTCCCAACACAAACTTGCCGGGCGGGGTTCTAGGGGGGGTCTTGTCCACCTCTGCAGAGCTGATAATGAAAGAGAGGAAGAGAAGGAATGGTAGGGAGCAAGGCAAAATGCAGGACAAGGGTGGGACCGGAGCAGCCCCTGCAGATCACCCGGAGGAGGCCGGCAGAACGGCACCTGCAGAGAGAGCATCACCCAGCAGTGAGTCCCACGGCCGGAGGGGAGGGGTGAGAGGTGACAGGAGACAGCGTACCAGACGCTGGCTGCCTGGATCTGATCACTTGCCACAAAAGAGCTGTGACACTGAGGGCGCAGGTCAGGACCTCATGTGGACGCCGGTGCCACCCCCGTGAGGACCTCAGGACGCCTGTGCCACCCACCCGTGAGGACCTCAGAACGCCTGTGCCACCCGCCCGTGAGGACCTCAGGACGGAGCCTGTGCCACCCGCCCGTGAGGACCTCAGGACGGAGCCTGTGCCACCCACCCGTCAGGACCTCAGGACGCCTGTGCCACCCGCCCGTCAGGGCCTCAGGACGCCTGTGCCACCCGCCTGTGAGGACCTCAGGACGCCTGTGCCACCCGCCCGTCAGGACCTCAGGACGGAGCCTGTGCCACCCGCCTGTGAGGACCTCAGGACGCCTGTGCCACCCGCCCGTCAGGACCTCAGGACGCCTGTGCCACCCGCCCGTGGGGACCTCAGGACGCCTGTGCCACCCGCCCGTGAGGACCCCAGGACGGAGCCTGTGCCACCCGCCTGTGAGGACCTCAGGACGGAGCCTGTGCCACCCGCCCGTGAGGACCTCAGGACGGAGCCTGTGCCACCCGCCCGTGAGGACCTCAGGACGGAGCCTGTGCCACCCGCCCGTGAGGACCTCAGGACGGAGCCTGTGCCACCCGCCTGTGAGGACCTCAGGACGCCTGTGCCACCCGCCCGTGAGGACCTCAGGACGGAGCCTGTGCCACCCGCCCGTCAGGACCTCAGGACGCCTGTGCCACCCGCCTGTGAGGACCTCAGCACGGAGCCTGTGCCACCCGCCCGTGAGGACCTCAGGACGGAGCCTGTGCCACCCGCCCGTCAGGACCTCAGGACGCCTGTGCCACCCGCCTGTGAGGACCTCAGCACGGAGCCTGTGCCACCCGCCCGTGAGGACCTCAGGACGCCTGTGCCACCCGCCCGTGGGGACCTCAGGACGCCTGTGCCACCCGCCCGTGAGGACCCCAGGACGCCTGTGCCACCCGCCCGTGAGGACCTCAGGACGCCTGTGCCACCCGCCCGTCGGGACCTCAGCACGGAGCCTGTGTGGCCGCGGGTACTGTGAACAGCCCCGGCCAGCCACTGTCGCTCGCTTCTCTCCGTCAAGGCCTAGGGTCACTAGCGAGCATGCCTGCCTGTCCTTTCTGGCTGGGCAGAGCGGGATGAGCAGCTGGTGGCTTGGAACACCGTCCACGCCGTCTCCTCGTGAATCGCCGTGGTCCGTTGCGGATTCTCTTGTGCGGCCCCCGTGTCGGGCCTGGTTCCGAGCCCTGTGCCATGCTGGGGCCGCGTCCCCCCGCGTGACCCGCCGCGCCACGCAGCCCCTCTGGTGTGGATGGGGTGTCGTCTGAGCACCACGCGAGGCGCTCTCTCACGCGCTGGACTCCCGCTCTCCTACGTGACGGCAGATGCGGCCAGCTGGGGATCACGCGACGCCCCTTTCTGTCATTTTCACTGTTAGTTAGCGAGCTGCTGTGGGTCTGGGGCAGAGGTTGGAAGGAGAGTTCCTCATTGACAGGCTATCAGAAGAGAGCAGACAGCCTGTGCCCTCGGCCGTCAGCCCTGCAGGGGGCAGGGGCTTGGAGTTCCGCCGGGTTTGCCCCAGACGACACGGCAGAGACCAGCTTCCGTGGACAGCCCGTGTGTTTCACACACACACACACACACACGCTCACACACGATTCATCCACAGTACAAGTGATGGGATGTAGTTTTATACTCTGGAGTTTAAACATAAATAAAGCTGCCACCCTTTAGTGAGCGTGTCCTCCGGGCTGCACAGGGAGGCGGGAATGGGGCCTCCCGGGACTCAGGAGCCCCGTTCTCAGTTGTATGACAGGCTGCGGGGATCAGAGGGGGGAATGCCCGAGGAGGACTCTACCTAAAAACCAGGCCCAGCATCATTTTGAAGGCAGAAAGAAGCAAGGGGGTTCTGGTTCACTGTCCGCAGGCCTGCCACAGTAGTAGGATGGAGGAGGCGGGGCTTGGGGGAGTCCCAGGATGGAGGGGGCGGGGCTTGGGGGGTCCTATGATGGAGGAGGCAGGGCTTGGGTGGTCACAGAATGGAGGAGGCGGGGCTTGGGTGGTCACAGGATGGAGCAGGCGGGGCTTGGTGGGGTCCTAGAATGGAGGAGGCGGGGCTAAGGGGGGGTCCCAGGATGGAAGAGGCGTGGCTTGGGGGTCACAGGATGGAGGAGGTGGGGCTTGGGGGGTCACAGGATGGAGGAGGCGGGGCTTGACAGTCACAGGATGGAGGAGGCGGGGCTTGGTGGGTTCCAGGATGGAGGAGGCAGGGCTTGGGGGGGGGGTCACAGGATTTAGGAGGTGGGGCTTGGGGGGTCACAGGATGGAGGAAGCTGGGCTTGGGGTGGGTCACAGGATGGAGGAGGCGGGGCTTGGTGGGTTCCAGGATAGAGGAGGCGGGGCTTGGAGGGGTCACAGGATGGAGGAGGTGGGGCTTGGAGGGGGTCACAGGATGGAGAAGGTGGGGCTTGGGGGGGTCACAGGATTTAGGAGGCGGGGCTTGGGGGGTCACAGGATGGAGGAGGTGGGGCTTGGAGGGGGTCACAGGATGGAAGAGGTGGGGCTTGGGGGGTCACAGGATTTAGGAGGCGGGGCTTGGGGGGTCACAGGATGGAGGAGGCGGGGCTTGGTGGGTTCCAGGATGGAGGAGGCGGGCCTTGGGGCCCCTGGAAGGCTGGTCTTGGTAACCTCATCTTCATTTGTGCTCTCTAGTTCTCAGTAAACTTAGGGTTCATGACTGTTGTGGTGGCACTCTTGAAAAGGGGGTTATCCTGGAAAGAAACAGAACACGCTGGTGAGTGCGGCGGGCCTCCGGAGCTGACTCGCGGACTCCCAGGCTGCCAGCTGGGTACAGCCGCTGCTCTGGGGAACGAGTCAGAACGGTCTGTCCCAGGGCTCAAGCCTCAGTGAGGAGGCCCGTGCAGCGGGGCGCAGGCTCAGATGGGCTGGCGGACGTGGGGCAGGTCCCACGGACAGCCACGGCACAGGCCATCGCCCTGCCCCGCCAGGGGAGGCTGCGGAGGACAGGGACCCCCAGGACAGCACTTACGTTGTTCCACTGAGACTTGAGCTTCTCCTTCTCAAAGCGCCTGTACTCTCGGAGGTCACTCACGTGGGTCAGGGCCTTCCAGATGGCCAGCAGGAGGAGACCGATCAACACGATGCCCGCCACGGTGCCCCCTACGATGGCGGCGATTTTGGGGCCCTCCACGCACTCTGAGTAGGAAGCACATATCCCCAGGGGTCAACCTTCCCCAAACTTCAGCAGACCCTGCACAGTGCCTCATTCCCATGGGGAGGGCGCGGGGTTCACCACCCACCACACCACCACGGTGGACGAGAGAACCCAACCCGGCCCCCACCAAAAATGGGCCAGGCCACGTGGCTCCAAACGACAGTACGCATGGCCCCTTGTTCACAGAGGAGAGGCCAGGCCGCAGGCCGTCCCAAGCAGAGCCTGGATGAGACGCCTGACTCACAGCGCAGCACCCCCCCCCACAGCCTGTCCCCAGACCTGCGATGCGCTTCGTGGACTCCCAGGGAGTCCCAGCACATCACCCCAGTGAGCGGGAAGGGCGCTGGCACTGCCTCCCTCCGTCCCACTTTCACAGCTTCAGTTTTGTGAGGGCCAACTGGCGGCGGAAAAAAACACAAAAACACAACACCTCCCAGGCCCGTTCCTTGCTGCCCCAATTGTCTCCTTCATCGGTACCTACCCTCCTTGGCGCCCATTAAGCTTTTCTGCCTTAAAAACCCCCACTCAGCTTCCCTCCCTAGTTGAGAGACGTTTGTGCAGCTGGCGTCTGTTCCCGACCACTCGCTTTAGCGAGGGACTGTCACATTTCTCCGTTCGTGGCACTCCTTTGTTCTGCCTTGTGTGGGTACAACAGTAACAGCCAGCAGGAACCAGAGTCCTGTGCTCCGGCAGCTGAGAAGGCTGCAGCCCCCCCGCCCCCACCCCCCCAGTGCGGGGCTCCCGGCTGCAGAGCCGCACCCCAGGCCCTGAGCACGGACAGGGACACCCTTGGCCCCTGGAGCTCCTCTGTGTTGCCCCACCCCACCCCCCCAGCATTTTCAGGGTCCCTCTCCAGCCTTCCTTGCCTTTTCCAGGAGGCCCATGGACCTCATCGGGGTTAGGCCACAGCCAGCGTGGCACAAAACCAGATGTGAGCCCACATCTGTCCATCAGAGTGGCTTGGACAGTCTGGAGCCTGCAGCCCCAGGACCGAGAGCGTCACGAGCTCCAGGAGCAGCAATGGAGAGTCTGAGCCCACTGGCATGCCTGGGCACCCTCTTGAGGAGGGGCGGGCACAGGGTGCTCAGGGTGCTCAGTCTGGTAGGAGTTCTGGGGTGCTGCCAGCCCGGCTTCCCGAGACCCCCTGAGCGGCCCCCTAGCCTGTCTCCTGGGAGCTGCCTGTCTAAGACCCTGGACAGGCCCCGCCCTCAGCAGTCATTGTGCCCCAGTCTGCGTCTCCAACATCTTTGGTCATTGCACACAGCCCACTTCCTGAGCGCCCTTATCCCCAGCCTCTGCCTGCATCTCTGGGGACCTGGGCCCTCCAGCCACGCCCTGCCCCTCCTGGTGCTCTGTCCACCACACCCCGCCCACTGGTCAGCAGCAGGAGAGGGGCTGGCCCGCCCCCCACTGGAGGAGCCCTTCCCTCCCCAACAGCCCAACAGGACAGGGGCTGCCTGCCCTCCAACAGGACAGCGTCCACCCTCCCTGACTGGAGGAACCCCCAGCTACCCCGACAGAAAGGGGTCCTCCTGGCCTCGGACAGGACAGTGCCATCCCATCCCCGGGGAAAACCCGTCCATCTGGCTGCGGACAGGACCACGCCCACCCGGCCTGGGAGGCGACGGTGGGGCGGGGTGGGGCCCTAACCCCTCGGGCCCTGGCAGGATGGCGACCCCTTGCTGCCTGCTGGGTTTTATCAACATGCCTGTGCGGGTTCCTTCTCTTCTGGATACTCACTAATGGAACAGACCCCAATCGCTCCCAGGACGGGTGCGGGCTGCCCTGACGGAGCACCCCCAGGACGGAGCACCCCCAGGACCGTGGTGGGCCGCCTTGACGGAGCACCCAGGACTGAGCACCCCCAGGACAGGGGCGGGCTGCCCTGACGGAGCACCCCCAGGACTGAGCACCCCCAGGACAGGGGTGGGCTGCCCTGATGGAGCACCCCCAGGTCGGAGCACCCCCAGGACAGGGGCGGGCTGCCCTGACGGAGCACCCCCAGGGCTGAGCACCCCCAGGACAGGGGCGGGCTGCCCTGACGGAGCACCCCCAGGTCGGAGCACCCCCAGGACGGAGCACCCCCGGGACAGGCACAGTCTGGGGTGGTCGGGACGCCCCAGTGGGCGCTGTGGCTCCGTGCGCAGCGCGTGAGGTGTGCCTGCCAGGGGTTCTCGGGTGCTGCCTTCTGCCCCCTGCAGGGCCGGGTGAGGAGAGGAGAGCCGGAGGGGCAGGGCCGGTGCTCAGCCGTCAGCCTGCCCTGAGCGGTTGCCCTCCAGATGGCCGGGCCAGCAGGCCACCGCCACACACAGACCCCGCCCGGCAGCCTTCCCACCCGGGATCGGAGGGCTCGTCACCACCGGCACCAGACCAGACTGCAGCCTGCCCAGCCTCACCTCGGCTGTCCCTCCCTCCCTGCTTCCCTCACCCTCCCTCCCCTCCCCCCTCCCGCCCCCCGCCCAGCCTCACCCTGGCCGTCCTCCACGTAGACGTCGTAGCTGTCCCTCCCTCCCTCCCTCCCTCCCTCCCTCCCCTCCCCCCCTCCCAGCCTCACCCTGGCCGTCCTCCACGTAGACGTCGTAGCTGTCCCTCCCTCCCTCCCTCCCTCCTGCCCCCCTCCCCCCCGCCCCGCCTCACCCTGGCCGTCCTCCACGTGGACGTCGTAGCTGTCCCTCCCTCCCTCCCTCCCTCCCTCCCCCCCTCCCGCCCCCCGCCCCGCCTCACCCTGGCCATCCTCCACGTAGACGTCGTAGCTGTCCCTCCCGTCGCGCTGCCGCAGGGTGTAGGAGATCCAGCAGTTGTCCGAGCCCCGCTCCTTGCACGGCTTGCCCCTCACGGGGGCGGGCAGCAGCCTCACGCCCCCACACGCGGTGCTGCAGTTCTTCTCGAAGGCGCCCTTCTCGAACTTCAGGCACTCGGCACAGGGGCTGCGGGGGGGGGGGGGAGCAGGGGTGCTGGGTGCTAAGAGCTTCCGACAGGACGGCGTGCAGATGTGCAAGAGTGCAAGCGTGTGTCGGGGCGCGTGGGCGTGTCAGGGCGCATGGGTGTGTCAGGGTGCATGGGTGTGTCGGGGGCGTGGGCGTGTCGGGGTGCATGGGTGTGTCAGGGCGCGTGGGCGTGTCAGGGCGCGTGGGTGTGTCAGGGCGCGTGGGTGTGTCGGGGGCGTGGGCGTGTCAGGGCGCATGGGTGTGTCGGGGGCGTGGGCGTGTCGGGGCGCATGGGTGTGTCGGGCGCATGGGTGTGTCGGGGCGCGTGGGCGTGCCGGGGCGCGTGGGCGTGTCGGGGCGCATGGGCGTGTCAGGGTGCGTGGGTGTGTCGGGGTGCGTGGGTGTGTCGGGGTGCGTGGGTGTGTCGGGGCGCATGGGTGTGTCAGGGCGCGTGGGTGTGTCAGGGCGCGTGGGCGTGTCGGGACGCGTGGGCGTGTCGGGGCGCGTGGGTGTGTCGGGGCGCGTGGGTGTGTCGGGGTGCGTGTGCGTGTCGGGTGTGTGGGCGTGTCGGGGTGCGTGTGGGCGTGTCGGGGCGCATGGGTGTGTCGGGGCGCGTGGGTGTGTCAGGGCGTGTGGTTGTCGGGGCGCGTGGGTGTGTCGGGGCGCGTGGGTGAGTGGGGGCGCGTGGGTGTGTCGGGGCGCGTGGGCGTGTCGGGGCGCGTGGGCGTGTCGGGGCACGTGGGCGTGTCGGGGGCGGGGGCGTGTCGGGGCGCGTGGGCGTGTCGGGGTGCGTGGGCGTGTCGGGGCGCGTGGGTGAGTGGGGGCGCGTGGGTGTGTCGGGGCGCGTGGGCGTGTCGGGGCGCGTGGGCATGTCGGGGCGCGTGGGCGTCGGGGCGCGTGGGTGTGTTGGGGCGTGGGCGTGTCGGGGCGTGTGGGTGTGTCGGGGCGCGTGGGTGTGTTGGGGCGCATGGGTGTGTCGGGGCGCGTGGGTGAGTGGGGGCGCGTGGGCGTGTCGGGGGCATGTGGGTGTGTCGGGGCGCATGGTTGTGTCGGGGGCGTGGGTGAGTGCGGGCGTGTGGGTGTGTCGGGGCACGTGTGTGTGTCAGGGCGCGTGGTTGTCGGGGCGCATGTGTCGGGGTGCGTGGGCGTGTCGGGGCGCGTGGGTGTGTCGGGGGCGTGGGTGTGTCAGGGTGTGGTCTGGGTGAGTGGGGGCACGTGGGTGTGTCGGGCGCGTGGTTGTGTCGGGGCGCATGGGTGTGTCGGGGCGCGTGGGTGTGTCGGGGCGCGTGGGTGTGTCGGGGGCATGGGTGTGTCAGGGTGTGGTCTGGGTGAGTGGGGGCACGTAGGTGTGTCGGGCGCGTGGGTGTGTCAGGGCGCGTGGGCGTGTTGGGGTACGTGGGCGTGTTGGGGTACGTGGGTGTGTCGGGGCGCGTGTGTGTGTCGGGGCGCGTGGTTGTGTCGGGGGCGTGGGTGTGTCGGGGTGTGGTCTGGGTGAGTGGGGGCACGTGGTGTGTCGGGGTGCGTGGGTGTGTCGGGGCGCGTGGTTGTGTCGGGGGCGTGGGTGTGTCGGGGTGTGGTCTGGGTGAGTGGGGGCACGGGCCTCGCTCTGGGAGGGGACCGAGGTGTCCGGTGGATGGGGGCGCGAGCGTGTGGGCGGGGTGTCCCGAGGTGCTCAGGGGAGGTGGGGGGCGCGGGCCGGGCTGCCGGACTCCCGGCACGCGCGTGGGCCCGGGGCAGCCGGGCGGGGCGGAGGGCACACTCACAGGTACCGGGCACAGGGCGCCGGGCAGCCGGGGCACTCCTCACACAGGGGCGGCTGGTAGCCCATGTCGCACTCGCACGTGTTGCAGCGGCACCGGCCGCGGCCGCTGCATTCCACGCGGCGCGCGTTCAGGCAGCCGGCGGTGGACCGGGAGCACTGGCAGGCGGAGCCCTCGAAGCCCTCCAGGCACTGGCACTTGCCGCAGGCGCAGAGGCCCCGCCCTGGGAGACAGCCGAGGCCCTGGGACTCGTCTCCCTGCCGGGCAGGGCGCCGGGAGGCCCGGAGCACCACCCGGCTGCTCCCTCCTCCACCCCCTGCCTGCCCCCCCTCCCCCGAGTCCACAGCACCAGCACGGGAGGACAACCGTGCCTGGGCAAAGGCCCCGGGCCCCGGGCCGGCCACGTGGCCACAAAGTACCACAGCCACCTCACGGCGCGTGGGGCCCTCCCGAGCCACGAGGGAACAAAGTCCCCGCTGCCAGCACGCGGCTTGGCCTTCCAGATGCAGACACCAGCCGGCCCAGGAAACTTAGAACCCATCCGTCCATCTATGCCCCAAATCTGACTCACAGTCCCTCGACAAGGCATGCGGACAGGAGGTTCTGCCGGGACCCCACTCACCCGGGCCACCACACGGCTGGCCGTTGTGCCGCTCACAGTTGACGTTGTCACACTCGCAGTACCGCCCAAAGATCTCCTTGTTGGGTTCGTCGCTGGTGTGGCACACACACTGCCCACAGATGCAGTCCCCCAACCCGGAGCACACGATGGAGCTGTTGTCATTCCGGCAGCTGCCCTCCAGCTCCTGGCTGCTCTTGCCCTGCGTCTGACACTCGCAGTTCTTCCCAATGTAGCCAGCATCACACCTGGGACGAGGGGGGCTGTCCTTAGGCCCTGCCCCGTGGTGGGGACACTTCCTGTCCTCAGGCCCTGCCCCATGGTGGGGACACTTCCTGTCCTCAGGGCCCTCCCCTGTGGTGGGGACACTTCCTGTCCTCAGGCCCTTCCCTGGGGAGGGGACACTTCCTGTCCTCAGGCCCTACCCAGGGTTGGGGACACTTCCTGTCCTCAGGCCCTCTCCCAGGGTGGGGACACTTCCTGTCCTCAGGCCCTCCCCTGTGGTGGGGACACTTCCTGTCCTCAGGGCCATCCCCCATGGTGGGGACATTTCCTGTCCTCAGGCCCTCCCCCGTGGTGGGGACACTTCCTGTCCTCAGGACCCTACCCTCAATGCGGACACTTCCTGTCCTCAGGCCCTACCCAGGGGTGGAGACACTTCCTGTCCTCAGGCCCTTCCCTGGGGAGGGGACACTTCCTGTCCTCAGGCCCTACCCAGGGTTGAGGACACTTCCTGTCCTCAGGACCCTACCCTGCGATGCGGACACTTCCTGTCCTCAGGCCCCTCCCCTGTGATAGGGACACTTCCTGTCCTCAGGGCCCTCCCCCATGGTGGGGACATTTCCTGTCCTCAGGCCCTCCCCTGTGGTGGGGACACTTCCTGTCCTCAGGACCCTACCCTGTGATGCGGACACTTCCTGTCCTCAGGCCCTACCCAGGGGTGGGGACACTTCCTGTCCTCAGGGCCCTCCCCCATGGTGGGGACATTTCCTGTCCTCAGGCCCTCCCCTGTGGTGGGGACACTTCCTGTCCTCAGGACCCTATCCTGCGATGGGGACACTTCCTGTCCTCAGGGCCCTCCCTAGGGGTGGGGACACTTCCTGTCCTCAGGACCCTACCCTGGGCTGGGGACACTTCCTGTCCTCACTCTCCCCCATGGTGGGGACACTTCCTGTCCTCACTCTCCCCCATGGTGGGGACACTTCCTGTCCTCAGGCCCCTACCCTGGGCTGGGGACACCTCCTGTCCTCAGGACCCTACCCTGGGCTGGGGACACCTCCTGTCCTCAGGACCCTAACCTGGGCTAGGGACACCACTCGTAGTGCGGACCCTTGCCCGCCTCACCTGCAGGCCCCGCACTCCAGGGAACCCTTGCCCCCGCAGAGCCCGCGGTCCTTCTTCTGGTCCCGGCACTGGCACTGGCACTGGGGGATGACCTGCACGGTCACCGTGTCTGTGAAGCCCAGGGCCCGGATGACAAACGACTGGTTCTGGGGGCACGTGGTGGCCGTGACCTTCACCCGGAAGGTGATCTGTGGGGGAGGGCAGGACACAATGGGGACGGGGAGCCAGGCCTTGCTCTGTGTTGTCCCCCACTCCGCGCAGCTGCACGCACCGAGGTGCAGTGCTCTGCACGCCCGGCAGCTGTCCCGAGCATGGCTGTCTGGAGCCCGTGTGCTGGCCCACTGCTGGGGTCTTGGACGGGGATGTGACCCTTTTGCTATTCCCACGTGATCCTCTGCTCCTCTCATTGTCAGTGGAGCCAAGTCCAGGGAGCCCTGACAGGCCTTCCAGCAGCTGGAAGCCCAGGCCCCGGTGGAGGCCAAGCCTATAGAGCCACGGTGGAGGCCAGGGCTCCTAAACCACGGTGGAGGCCAGGGCTCCTAAACCACGTTGGAGGCCAGGGCTCCTAATCCACGGTGGAGGCCAGGGCTCCAGGGCCACGGTGGAGGCCAGGGCTCCTAATCCACGGTGGAGGCCAGGGCTCCAGGGCCACGGTGGAGGCCAGGGCTCCTAATCCACGGTGGAGGCCAGGGCTCCAGGGCCACGGTGGAGGTCAGGCTTACAGGGCCACGGTGGAGGCCAGGGCTCCAGGGCCATGGTGGAGGCCAGGCTTACAGGGCCACGGTGGAGGCCAGGGCTCCAGGGCCACGGTGGAGGCCAGGCTTACAGGGCCACGGTGGAGGTCAGGGCTCCAGGGCCACGGTGGAGGCCAGGGCTCCAGGGCCACGGTGGAGGCCAGGGCTCCTAATCCACGGTGGAGGCCAGGGCTCCTAATCCACGGTGGAGGCCAGGGCTCCAGGGCCACGGTGGAGGTCAGGGCTCCAGGGCCACGGTGGAGGTCAGGGCTCCAGGGCCACGGTGGAGGTCAGGGCTCCAGGGCCACGGTGGAGGTCAGGGCTCCAGGGCCACGGTGGAGGCCAGGGCTCCAGGGCCACGGTGGAGGTCAGGGCTCCTGGGCCATGGTGGAGGTCAGGGCTCCTAATCCACGGTGGAGGTCAGGGCTCCTGGGCCACGGTGGAGGTCAGGGCTCCAGGGCCACGGTGGAGGTCAGGCTTACCGGGACGTTGATCTGCACACCGTCGCAGTCTCCTCTGGGCTGGCCGGTGAGAGACACCCCGTTACTGCAGAAGGAGTCATAGGTGACCTTCAGGGTGTCGGGGATGGAGCTGTGGTCCAGGAAGACGCGGGAGGACAGTTTCTGCAGGCAGAGGGGCCGTGCGTAGGGGTGAGAGGTCCCCAGAGCTCTCAGAACGCGGATCACGCTGGGGAGGTCTCCAGAGCACCCGGGCACCCCCTGGCGCTGGGGCCCTGCGCAGTGCCTGGCTCACCCCCACGGGCACCAGGGCCCTGGTCCCCGGGAGCAGCTCCGGGGGCCACAAGCCAGGGAGGAGGAGGAGGCCGCGAGTCCCTGCAGGGCTGTGTGGGGCGATGGAGGGAGGCGGGCACGCCAGGGGCGGCCCCTCCCACAGGCCTCTCTGCAGTGATCCCGGGGCCTCCCCCAGGGCAAAGCCTCTGCCCCACTCCTCCCTGTTGCGCAGTGGGCTGAGCCCCAAGGGAGGGCCGCATGGGGGTGGGGGCTGGGTGGCACACCCATGCCATGGAGGAGGGGACAGATTTGCTTTGTGTGACGTGGCCACCAGGCTGAGGAGATGAGGCTCTCCCCTCTCCCCTCCGTCCCTTCACTCCCCTCCCTCCCGTCCTCCTGCTGGCCCGCAGGGGGAGGCAGGGCTGGGGGCCAGCCCGGCGGCCGCTCACATTGTAGGCGTTCTTGATGAGCTGCACCACGTTGCTGGAGTCGTCAGACAGCTCCCCGACCGCCGACTTGGGGATGATCTCGGTCAGTTTCTGTCGAGTGAGAAGAGCAGGTGGGTGCAGCTAGCACCAGCCCCCCCCTTCACCCACCTGGGGGGGCTTGTGACATCCAGGGGCCTCCTGTGCCTAGGGGACGGCGTGTTAGTGCTTAAGTGTGAGCACACCACGGAGCACGTAGTCAGTGGCTGCAAAGCGTCCAACAGCCGGCTCTCAGGAAGGAAGCGGCCGCTGCTTGGCGTAAATGCTCCCCGGGGTCACTACCGAGCTGGCGATGTCCCTGATTGGGGACCCTTGCCTAGCTCACCAGGAACGGCATTCCCACCACGTCACCGGGACGGCATTCCCGCCACGTCACCGGGACGGCATTCCCGCCACGTCACCGGGACGGCATTCCCGCCACGTCACCGGGACGGCATTCCCGCCACGTCACCGGGACGGCATTCCCGCCACGTCACCGGGACGGCATTCCCGCCACGTCACCGGGACGGCATTCCCACCACGTCACCGGGGACGGCATTCCCACCAGGTCACCGGGGACGGCATTCCCGCCAGGTCACCGGGGACGGCATTCCCACCACGTCACCGGGGACGGCATTCCCACCACGTCACCGGGGACGGCATTCCCACCAGGTCACCAGGAACGGCATTCCCGCCATGTCACCGGGACGGCATTCCCGCCACGTCACCAGGACGGCATTCCCGCCACGTCACCGGGGGGACGGCATTCCCACCATGTCACCGGGACGGCATTCCCACCACGTCACCAGGACGGCATTCCCACCATGTCACCGGGACGGCATTCCCACCACGTCACCGGGGACGGCATTCCCGCCACGTCACCGGGGACGGCATTCCCACCACGTCACCGGGGACGGCATTCCCACCAGGTCACCAGGAACGGCATTCCCGCCATGTCACCGGGACGGCATTCCCGCCACGTCACCAGGACGGCATTCCCGCCACGTCACCGGGGGGACGGCATTCCCACCATGTCACCGGGACGGCATTCCCACCACGTCACCAGGACGGCATTCCCACCATGTCACCGGGACGGCATTCCCACCACGTCACCGGGGACGGCATTCCCGCCACGTCACCGGGGACGGCATTCCCACCACGTCACCGGGGACGGCATTCCCACCAGGTCACCAGGAACGGCATTCCCGCCATGTCACCGGGACGGCATTCCCGCCACGTCACCAGGACGGCATTCCCGCCACGTCACCGGGGGGACGGCATTCCCACCATGTCACCGGGACGGCATTCCCACCACGTCACCAGGACGGCATTCCCACCATGTCACCGGGACGGCATTCCCACCACGTCACCGGGGACGGCATTCCCGCCAGGTCACCGGGACGGCATTCCCACCACGTCACCGGAACGGCTTTCCCGCCACGTCACGGGGACGGCATTCCCGCCACGTCACCGGGACGGCATTCCCACCACGTCACCAGGGACGTCATTCCCACCACGTCACCGGGACGGCATTCCCGCCACGTCACCGGGACGGCATTCCCACCAGGTCACCGGGACGGCATTCCCGCCACGTCACCGGGGACGGCATTCCCGCCACGTCACGGGGACGGCATTCCCGCCACGTCACCGGGACGGCATTCCCGCCACGTCACCGGGACGGCATTCCCACCACGTCATGGGGATGGCATTCCCACCACGTCAGTGTGGCCCTCGCTCACCAGGAACAGCATTCCTGCCACTCCAGCTTTGGCAGGTAGAAATAACCCAAGGGGTACAGTTATCTGTAAAATGTGGCAAAACCTCCAGCAAGTGGCGAGTCCTGTGTGCTTCAATGACTGAGTGCATTTTAACAGTGACCGTGTTACACAGCTCCTGCAACAACCAGCAGCAGCGGACAGTCACGCTGCCCAGATGTGTCCCCAGAGGTGCGCCGGCCAGAGTCCCCCAATTACAGACAGTGCAGCCCCTCCCACACCCGCCCAGCCTGTGTTCAAGGGCTGAGTGCCATGAAGAGAGCCACCTCCCCCCTCCAGGGACAGGCCACTGCCTGCCTACCATGACTCCAAAGAATGGAGTCCAGTCCTCTCCGTGGAGCTCATGAGACCAGTACACAGAGGCCACGCCCAGGGGTCGCAAGCAGAGGCCACACCCTGGGGGTCATTCCCAGAGGCCACGCCCAGGGGTCACATGCAGGGGCCACACCCTGGGGGTCATTCACAGAGGCCACGCCCAGGGGTTATTCCCAGAGGCCACGCCCAGAGGTCACATGCAGGGGCCACACCCTGGGGGTCATTCCCAGAGGCCACGCCCAGGGGTCGCACGCAGGGGCCACACCCTGGGGCCACGCGCAGGGGTCATTCCCAGAGGCCACGCCCAGGGGCCGCACGCAGGGGCCACACCCTGGGGCCACGCCCAGGGGTCATTCCCAGAGGCCACGCCCAGGGGTTATTCCCAGAGGCCACGCCCAGAGGTCACATGCAGGGGCCACACCCTGGGGGTTATTCCCAGAGGCCACGCCCAGGGGTCACACGCAGGGGCCACACCCTGGGGCCACGCGCAGGGGTCATTCCTAGAGGCCACGCCCAGAGGTCACATGCAGGGGCCACACCCTGGGGCCACGCCCAGGGGTCATTCCCAGAGGCCACGCCCAGAGGTCACATGCAGGGGCCACACCCTGGGGCCACGCCCAGGGGTCATTCCCAGAGACCACGCCCAGGGTCGCACGCAGGGGTCCTCCCGCACGGAGGCCCCACCCAGGAGAGGTGGATTGGGGCTTTGTGCTCTTCAGTGCTGACGAGGACAGCAGTGGCGACAGAAGCAGGCAGGGCGGGGCCTCTGCCCGGAGTGCCGTTCAGTGTCTCCGTGAGGAGAACTCAGCCACGGGCAGCCACGCGGTGAGGTCGGCAGGCACAGTCACCTAGGCGCGTCAGGGACGCGCAGCCCTCTCAGGCGGCCATCACTGCCCTCAGAGGCCATCACTGCCCTCGGAGGCCGCAATGGGATGCTTGCCGAGAAACGGCCCAGGAGGTTTGGCTGCGCAAGAGCTGCGGCCTGGGGTTTCTGTCCAGAGACCTGCCGGCTCTGAAGAACGTGACACTACATTTTATGAACGGAATCACGGCCACTACCTTCCCTCGTCCGACGTACGCCCTCATCCGGCCTCATGCTCACCCCCTCGGCCGCCGCCATTGAAGGAGCCGGCTCAGGGAAGAAGGCACAGAGTTCCTCCCGCTCAGCAAATCCCT
This sequence comes from Perognathus longimembris pacificus, assembly GCF_023159225.1. Lineage (NCBI taxonomy): Eukaryota > Metazoa > Chordata > Mammalia > Rodentia > Heteromyidae > Perognathus > Perognathus longimembris. Next base: position 52,685 of record NW_025960491.1, read on the forward strand.
GCCGCGCAGTTAATCCACAGGCGTGGCCACCCGCAACTCCCACGTCCCAAAGGAAGGCGCGGCTGCTTCCTCCCCCAGGCACGGCGTCTGGCTGCTTCACAGCAGAGTGACTGGTGGTCTCAGAGCGAGGCCCTGCCCACGAGGCCCCTGCACAAATTCTACCCCACTGTGCCCCGACACGCGGGCTCTTCTGCCGTGCCTGACACCGTGGGAGATGTCGACACTCAAACTATGGGAGTAACAGACAAGGAAGCTTCCCCAAACGAGCAAGTCAGACCTGCAGAATTGCCACACTCCAGAAGAAAAACAGAACCGCTACCAGCAGAGCCTACGTCAGGACGATTCCGGGACTTCACACGGGGGGAGATTCCTGGGGGACTCCATACCCCAGCACAGCGCTGCGCAGAGCCCGGGCACCTCCCACACCACCGTCCTGGGGAGATTCCTGGGGGACTCCACACCCAAGCACAGCGCTGCGCAGAGCCCTCTCCCGAGGGCACCTCCCACACCACCGTCCTGGGGAGATTCCTGGGGGACTCCACACCCGAGCACAGTGCTGCGCAGAGCCCGGGCACCTCCCACACCACCGTCCTGGGGAGATTCCTGGGGGACTCCACACCCCAGCACAGTGCTGCGCAGAGCCCGGGCACCTCCCACACCACCGTCCTGCACAGTTCTGCACCGTCCAGCACGGTGGCCACGGCCGGCCGGCCGCCCACGCCCGCGCAGCAGCACGGGAAGCAGAAGTGTGACGCCCCGGCCGGCCCTGTCATCCTGCAGCGGCGCGGCCCGCCGCCCCCACCCACCCGGCGCCGGCGCCGCCCAGGAACCCACTCCCTTACCTCGTAGGTTTTTACCATCCTCTTGGTCACCGCGAAGATGGGCTGGATGTTGCTTTCTGCCAGTTTGTGTGCCAGCTGGCCCACGGATGGGTAGTCCTGGAGAGAGGAGACACCTGTCAGACAGTGCCTGGGGCGGAGAGCAAGCCTTCCAGTCACCTTGTGGAAGAAAGCAAGTGCCCAGGCCCCCTGCCCCAGCCGCGGGCAACGCGGGCCTGCACATCTGGTTTACGGTGGCATCTTCTCTAAATATGGTTTATAAATGCATGACGAAGTTGTGCAGGAAACTGGTTCCGTCCAAGCAGTTACCATATCCTGTATCGCCACGTGACACAGAATCCAGCATAAATAACCACTCTTGGTTTAAAGCCAGGCAGAGTGAAAGCAGCATCTGTGTGTGTGTGCGTGTATATACATGTATCTCCCCAGGCTTGAACTCAGGGCCTAGGCACTGTCCCTGAGCCTTTATTTTGCACAAGCCTAGTACTCTACCACTTGAGCCATGGCTCCACTTCTGGTTGTTTTTTTGTAGTTTATTGGAGACAAGAGTCTCACAGATGTCCCTGCCTGGGCTGGCTGTGAACTACCTCTTCAGATCTCAGCTTCCTGAGATCCCAGCTACCTAGCTAGGATTACAGGCATGAGGCGCTACTATGAGGCCTGAGAGCAGCATATTGAGGGTCCCATGCAGTGGACATGCCTGGGCTCCCCTGGGGGCCGCTCTGATGCTGCCCTGGCCACAGTGGCAGTGGTGTCTACTTGTATCCTGGGGACACTCGCAAGGCAGAGTCTCTTGGACATGGTGTCACACTGCCTGTCTGTGGTGGATCCCCTGTTCTCACCACCACCACTGCTCAGTTCTGGGTTCCTGGTGGGGAATCCTGTCTGTACCAGTTCTGCATTCCCTCGGAAGAGTGAGAGGCTGTCTGGGGATGGAGCCTGGGGCCTCCGCCCTCCCAGGGCTCCTGGTGTGAGAGACGGGATGGAGTCTAGAAGGGCAGCGGGCGGCAGTCCCTGTGCTGACGTTACAAGCCCCAGGCCTGAGGGGGAGGTTATGACGGCAGGACCCCCGCCATGAACTCCAGGCCCAGGGCCACCTCAGCCCACCCACCATCCTCTCCTTGCCTGAAGCTGGGTTCCCCGGACCCACACTGAGCACACTTGGGGCTTCTGGAAGTTTCTTAGTTTGGAAGGAGGTGTTAGGCTCTGGCGAGGTGACCTGGACGGGACATGCGTACAGAGCCTGCTCTCCGCTCTGCCCCTTGCTGCTCTCCAGCAGGCCCTAAGAGGCCGCCTGTGCTCCTCAGTGGCCCCGTCCGTCCCCATCCCCATCCCCATCCCCAGGGGAGCCCCGAGGGGCACTCACAAACTCATTGCTGCGTTTGTACATGTTGTCCTGCAGGTGGCAGCGCCCGTCATTGGGGGTCAGGATGGCTCCCAGCTTCCCGTCGCCCGCAAAGTGGAAGCCATCGTCCGTGGCATACACCAGCAGCCGCGTGACATTGCGCCAGCCGATCTCCTCCTGGAAGAAACGGGCCGGGTGTTACCAGCCTTGGCTTCCGCTGGGCCCTCTGGGAGCTGGGCCCTCTGGTCAGCAGCAGCCCACATCACACTGCTCCGACCCTGTGTTCTCACAGCTGGGAGGACAGGGAGAAAGGGACAGGACAGAGCATACAAAGTGTCCAAGCCGACAACCCCCAGCCTAACCCATGGGAGGGGGAGGGCTGGAACACAGGTCGCAGTCTAAAAGGAGGTGACTCTATATTAGCTCACCTACAGGACTGGATTAGCTCACCTACAGGACTGGATTAGCTCACCTCAAGACCTGGATTAGCTCATCTGCAGGCCTGGATTACCCACCTACAGGACTGGATTAGCTCACCTCAAGACCTGGATTAGCTCACCTGCAGGCCTGGATTAGCTCACCTCAAGACCTGGATTAGCCACCTGCAGGCCTGGATTAGCCACCTACAGGACTGGATTAGCTCACCTCAAGACCTGGATTAGCTCACCTGCAGACCTGGACTAGCTCACCTGCAGACCTGGACTAGCTCACCTGCAGACCTGGATTAGCTACCTACAGACCTGGATTAGCCACCTACAGACCAGAAATAGGTCCCTGAGAAGAAAAGTACTGCCATGGTGCAGAAACATCACCACATTGAGAAATGTCCACCACAGTGTGGAAAACTACAAGTGAAAGGAGGAGCCTGAGGACGCCTACAGGCAGTGCTGGAGCATCCCTGGAAAGGGCGTGTATGCAGGACGTGGGTCTCACAAACGCGCGTGACCTCACACGAATGGAAGGTACGTCCAGAACGTGAGCGCGGAGTGCCAGAGGCCCCAGGGAAGCTGCCAAGCCAGGGCCCGCACCAGGCTGTGTGTGGTCAGGAAGCCACGGTTACATCGATGTTAGTTACAAAGACAGCCCAGGACAGATGCAGGTGGGAGGTGGTGAGGACTTGGCGTTAGCATTTCCCTAGCCTCAGGTCCTCAGCTCCTCCCACTAGCCCCCAGACCCACCCATACCTCATGAGCCACTCCTACTCACTACCTACCTACTTCCCCTTTACCCCCAGAGAGAAGCTGCCACCTGGATAAGGGGCAGACGCCATGCAGCTCCCTCTCCCGTGGGAACTATGGACCCACTAATAAACCTCCTTATGGACCTTCTTCTCCTGCCTGTGATGATCTCCGCAGGGTCCTCTGGGATGGCCGGGACCTAGGCTTTCACTTGGGACATGGTGAGGACTTGGGACGTGGTGAGGAGAAGCTTGGCAGAGCCCCCACACCCCTGGCTGGGGAGCAAGGAAGGATGAAAGGCTTTGGAACCACAGGCCCTGCTCTCTGGTGGCCTGGCTCCCATGGACCTTTTGCAGAAGACATTAGACTTCAGAAGAGTCCTAGGAATCACTAGTTAACAATGAGACCTGCGACTAGGGGTCCCTATTCCCCGTCTCCCCGGCTCCTCGGCCTGGAGGCTGGCAGAGGGCTTCAGCCGGCAGGCAGGTGCTGCCCTCGAGGCCACACTGGCAGGCGCGGCCACGACAGAGCAGGCGGGGGGAGTCCCTGTGCCCGCCTGCCGTGGTTGCAAGGCCCAAGGCCGGCAGCCCCCCTCCCCCCACCCCGGTGCGCAGCAGTGTGGGGACGCCAGAGCACCCGGGCAGCCCTCACTCACCGAGCAAGCGGCCACTTGCATCATGGCGTCCAGCCCGCCTTCAGGGGCGTCCAGGTTCCCAGAAATGAACTGCTTCCCAACCTCCGTCTGGAACTGGTTGGAGTTGTCGGTCAGCTTGAGCACGTGCCGGAAGGCGAACGGGGCCTGGCACTGCTTCTCCTTGTTGGGACAGGGGTTCCTCAGCTTCTCGGGGTGCGTGTTGACAAATGGCAGCACCGTCTTATCCACGAAGGACCCAAAGCCTGAGGACACACGGCACAAGGCTGAGGAGGACGGGGGCGGCAGGGACACGGGGCAGGTGACCTTACCATCAGAGCACAAGGGAGAGAGCCAGCCCGGGTCCTCGGGCGCGTGTGAGTGCGCATGTGTGCACGTGTGCGAGTCATGCATGGGATCACGCACAGGTCTGAGCCCCCGTGTGTGCATGTAGCAGGAGTGTATGTGTGGCCTATCAATCACACATGGGTATCCACAGATGCAGTCTACACGTGTGGACATGACAGTGTGGACATGCATGGTCTTGTACATGTGGGCGTGTGTGAACTGTGCACACACCTACACCTACGTATGTCATGTGCAAAGGACTGAGCGTGACCATGCTTCCGTGTGGACATGACTGCGTACCGCCTGTGCATGCACACACGTGGCCTTGAACATGTGATCATAGCCACACATGCACACACGTGTGCCCAGGGTGGAACCAGCTACCCATGTGACTGGGAGAGCATTGCACACACATGTGCGACTGCGAATTACATGTGTATGTGTGCCTGCGACCCTGCACACAGAGAAGGAGGCAGAGCACCGTTTGGAGAGCAGCACCAGCTGGGGTTCCCTCGTTCTCGCCTCCCTGCCATGCTGGCGTACCCGGAGCCTGCACTCTGTGAACGCGTTGCTGGCCCCGACCGCGGCCCCCAGCCTGCAGAGGTGGCTACGGCCACTCCCCAAAGCCCATTCCGGGGCAGCCCAGCGTGTGCAGTGTTTCTTGAGCACATCAGAAACGGAAAGAGAAACGGGGCGAAGTGATGCTCACAGCTCAGGGTGGGTGACCATGCCTGGACTCCCCGCCTTCCTCGCCCACTTGTGGGGGTCCACACGTTTAGCCTTGCGCAGGAGGCTGCCCAGGGTGGTGGGCGGGGCCCGGGGCGGAACCAACCACCGGCAGCCGAGGGCCTCACCGATGCGGCCGGACTCCGTGATCTCGTTGAGGGCGCGCAGCAGGTCGCCCCCCAGCTTCTTGACGTTCATGAGGTCGTCCAGCATGGAGTAGGAGAGGTCCATGAGGTAGTACAGGTCAATGGGGTAGCCCTTGGCCCGCCGGAAGGTCACGTTGAACACGGCCGCTTGGCCTGTGGCGGGGTGGGTGGAGTGAGTACTCCGGGGGGGGGGGGCGGCGTGGGGGGGTGGAGTGAGCTCTCCTGGGGGTGGGTGGAGTGAGCTCTCCCGGGGTGGGGTGGGTGGAGAGAGCACTCCCGGGGTGGGTTGGGTGGAGTGAGCACTCCCAGGGTGGGGTGGGTGGAGTGAGCACTCCCAGGGTGGGGTGGGTGGAGTGAGCGCTCCCGGGGTGGGGTGGGTGGAGTGAGCACTGCCCAGGGTGGGTGGGTGGAGTGAGCACTCCCGGGGGTGGGTGGTGGGTGGAGTGAGCTCTCCCGGGGTGGGGTGGGTGGAGTGAGCACTCCCGGGGTGGGTGGTGGGTGGAGTGAGCACTCCCGGGGTGGGGTGGAGTGAGCTCTCCCGGGGTGGGTGGGTGGAGTGAGCACTCCCGGGGTGGGGTGGGTGGAGTGAGCGCTCCCGGGGTGGGGTGGGTGGAGTGAGCGCTCCCGGGGTGGGGTGGGGTGGAGTGAGCGCTCCCGGGGTGGGGTGGGTGGAGTGAGCACTGCCCAGGGTGGGTGGGTGGAGTGAGCACTCCCGGGGTGGGGTGGGTGGAGTGAGCACTCCCGGGGTGGGGTGGGTGGAGTGAGCGCTCCCGGGGTGGGTGGTGGGTGGAGAGAGCACTCCCGGGGTGGGTTGGGTGGAGTGAGCGCTCCCGGGGTGGGTGGTGGGTGGAGTGAGCACTCCCAGGGTGGGTGGGTGGAGTGAGCTCTCCTGGGGTGGGTGGTGGGTGGAGTGAGCACTCCTGGGGTAGGTGGAGTGAGCGCTCCCCAAGCCATGTTCTAGGCGCCTTGGGGCACGCTCCCCACCTGTTACAGCCTCCAAACTCTCCCTGACCCCTCTGTTCCCGATGGTCAGAGGGCCGGGTAGGACACGGGATGGCGAGGCAGACTGGCAATCAGCTCAGTCCGTGGACAAAAGGCCCCCTTGTGGTGGACCGTTGGCACTCCTCATCTCCCCACGTTTACCCTGAGGGAGGAGCCTTGGACGTGGGTCCTCTGGGGGGCCTCGGGTCACGAGGAAGTGTCCCCAAAGAACTGAGGCATGGAGAGAGCGCCGCCTCCCTTTCCTACCGAGTGTGGCCGCACTGTGCTGACTCCGTTTCCTTGCTGAGAAATGGCGTCTGCCCTGTGAGGTCAGGGGCAGAGGGGCCTGTGCCAGCTAGCTCAGGCAGGAGGGGCAGGCTCTGCCCCCCCACGAAGCTGCCCCCGGGCCCAGCACCGCCTGCCTGCTGTTGGCTCTTTGAATGTCCTTGCTTGTTTACTCTGACCTACATCGAACGAGCAAACCCTGACCCGGGCTCTCCAAGGGGCAGCGTCCCAGAGCCGCTCTGACACGGCCGTTTCCTAGCTGACTCCTCTGAGCCCCTCCCTGAAGCCGCCCCCGGCCTTCCCACATGGTAATGTGCCCGGATGTGGCTGGGCCACACTGACCTCAAGTGGCCTAGGAGGCCCCACCACCGCAGCCACTGGGTGCCAAGAGCAGAGCCTTCTGCTCCCCCTCCCTGCTGTCCCCCCCCCCCACCGCAGCTCCTCCTCCCCGCTGCTCCTCCTCCCCCCTGCTCTCCCCTCCTGCAGCCCAGCCCACAAGCGGCACTGGGGAGGGTGGCTCTCTGAAACAGATACTGAGTCTCAGGGCTGCTGGACACTCCTGGTTTCAAGGTCCCCAGGTTCTGGGCTGCAGGAGTTGTCACAGCTCGTGTGGGGACTTCTGTCAAGAGGACAGGGCCTTCTAAGGGCAGAGTAGAATGGTGTTTTCCCAATGCCATGCCTCAAAACACAGGCCTAAATGACAGGCCAGGCACTCGGCCACAGACAGCACAGAGGGGGGATTTCCCAGGAAGAACAGGGAGAGGAAGGGGGTGCTGCTGGAGTCAGCTTGAGCCACGGGGGTCCCCACAGCCCTCGGGCCTTACCTGGCTCTCCCGGACACGGGCCCAGGGGGTCGGCCCCGATCCCGGGGTGAGCCCACCCGACCCCCCCCCCCCCGGGCCGCCAAGCCTACCTGGCCGCAGGTGCAGGGTCACTTGCGGCGGGGACAGCTGTTTGCCGCCCCGCTGCCCCGTGTCCTGGGACTCGGCGAAGCTCTTGGGGTCCAGGATGTCGTCGGCCACGCAGCCCTTCTTCTGCAGATGTGCCCGGGTGTCACAGCGGATGGAGTCAGGCTCCCCTCGACCTGTGAAGTTCTGGGGGAGCGGGCCGGGGTTCAGGAGGAGGCCGCAGGGCCCAGCTGTGCCCTCCTCGTCGGCACCCAACCCCCTGGGGGGTGGGACGGCAGCCTTCTTGACCACGGCCCTCCTCCCCCCTCCCCCCGCCCTCCCCCCCACCCCCTACGGCCTCTGCCCAGCAGCAGGAGGGGCTCAGAGCCCACCGTCTGCAGCCCGAGGGTGGTCCACGAGGGGCAGCCGCGTCACCAGCACCACCCGGGCCTTTGAGGGTCCCATGGCAGGGCCTGTGTCCTCGGAGCTGATCCCACCCGGGGGACGCGTGCAAACCCTCTCCAGCCGTGTGGCCCCCCGGGGAGCCCCAGGAGCCCCGGGGCGGGACCTGAACTCGGGGCCCGGCGTCTTACCAGCATCTGACACCAGGCACAGCCAGGCCCCAACTGAATACAATCCCGGCAGGAGCTGACCTTGTACTTGGTGCATTCCTGGGACAGGGCTGAAGAGACGGGCAGGGTGAGCAGGGAGGGGGGCGGTTGCCCCACCCTCGCCACCCTCAAGGGCAGGTAGAGGAAGGGGAGGAGAAGGAGGAGGAGGAGAGGCAAGAGCAGCAGGAGGAGGAAGAGGAAAGGAGAGGGGAGGGGAGGAGGCCTGGGAGGGGACTTCAAGCCACGCCACATAGCTGAGTGGACACCCCAGGGGTAAGTACCCCCTGTTAAGTGAGGGACTGGGCCACACGTGGGATCTGCCCCTGCAGGAATGGTCTTTCCTCAGCCGCCAGGACTTGTATGGGAGGATGGAGATGCTCTGGGATGCTGACTGGGGACCCCACCCACGGAGCTGGCTCCACAGAACTCACCAGATCCTATCAGAAGCTGCCACAGCAGGGGGAGCAGGAAGAGGCGGCAGCGGGCTGTGTCCTGCGGAGGGAAAGGAGAGCGCTCTGGGCCCTGCACTGCGCAGGTGTGAGAACTGGGTGGAGCCCGCACAGGCCTGCCACTCCGAGTCCCTGTGTTGGGGGCCGTCCAGAGAGAGAGGGGAGCAGGGCCAGGAATAGCAGGCAGGGGGTTCCTGAGGGGTCCGGCAGCCCCCAGCCCGGCCCTGTCCATCCTGAGCACAGTGCTGGACCCAGGCCGCGCAGAGAAGCTTGGGTGCATAGAGTCTATGAGTCCTGTCCTTGCTCCCCAAATCGGCACATGTGCCCTGGCTCTGTAGTGGGGGCCTCCCCGGGATTCAAGACCGCAGAGGCTCCACGGGGCCCCTGACCCTGCCCATTTCAGGTGTCTTGTTCCTTCCTCCGAAAGATTACAGTCACGGCCAGGAGCTGTCAAAACAGCCCTCAGTCCTTCCTGTTTGGGCAGAAGGAGAACTCTCCAGGCTTCTGGTTCAAAGAGGCAGGTGGTTTTGGTTTACCAGCACCAAAAATGTTGCTGAAGTCCTCATCTCCATGTCCCACAATCCACCACTGCTGAAGCCCCCATCTCCACGTCCCATGATCCACCACTGCTGAAGTCCCCATCTCCACGTCCCATAATCCACCATTGCTAAAGCCCTCACCTCCATATCCCAGGATCCACCACTGCTGAAGCCCTCATCTCCATATCCCACAATCCACCACTGCTGAAGCCCTCATCTCCATAACCCATAATCCACCACTGCTGAAGCCCTCATCTCCATATCCCACAATCCACCACTGCTGAAGCCATCCATCTCCACATCCCATGATCCACCACTGCTGAAGCCATCTATCTCCACGTCCCACAATCCACCACTGCTGAAGTCCTCATCTCCATGTCCCACAATCCACCACTGCTGAAGCCCTTATCTCCACATCCCACAATCCACCACTGCTGAAGCTCTCATCTCCACGTCCCATGATCCACCACTGCTGAAGTCCTCATCTCCATATCCCACAATCCACCACTGCTGAAGCCCTCATCTCCACATCCCACAATCCACCACTGCTGAAGCCATCTATCTCCACGTCCCATGATCCACCATTGCTGAGGCCTCATCTCCACATCCCATAATCCACCACTGCTGAAGCCCTCAACTCCATGTCCCACAATCCACCACTGCTGAGGCCTCATCTCCTGGTCCCAGGGACTCAAGTTGCACTGGAACTTTCTTTTTTCTTTTCTTTTTTTTATTTTGTTTTATTTTCAAGTAAAAAGATGGATTTATTGGGGAAGTAAAAAGCGAACTGACCGGCCAGGGTCGCAGCTCAGACTCGGGAGCTGAAACTGTGATGGTAAAAAGCAGGCTGGCAGCCCAGACCTGGGGTCTGGGACGTCACAAGCCAGGCCACGCTTGGGGTGAGGTTATAAAGGCAAATACCACACGGTCAAGCCTGCCCCACACAGAGCATCCCAGGTCACACACAGGTGGCCAATGGAGTTACAACCTGCCACATCTTATCTGTTTGAACCAACCTATCATTCTAGTTAGAACTGCCGTGGATTTGGTGGGTCCCCATATGCAGGTGGATACGGCTACTCATGGGGGCCGGGGGAAGGCTGCTCCTTGATGGGAGGGCACAGGTTTATCCTTGAACGTTCGCAGCTCAGGTGGTCAAGCGGTTTACATATCTTATCACAGCTAAGGGAACCTTCCCTGGACAGGGCAGGGCCCTCAGCTCTGAAGCTCAGGGGCAGGAGAGATAGTGGAGATGGACCCAGCTTCTGCTTTCTTTAAGTACTCTGAGATGGAGTCAATCTGACACCCCTCAACAGCCAATGATGGCGCTGACCAGATCTGACCTCCATATTACAGTCCCTCCTTTTTAATTTTTTTTCTTGTACATGAAAATCAAATCATTGATTTCTCTTCTGGAGAGCTTAGTCTTGCCTGGACTGTAAAGTGACTCCACCCACAGGCTGCTGGGGAGAGCAAGGATGAGACGAGAGCCAGTCTGATGGGTCTGCTGCTCTTAAGCTTGCACCCAGGAAGAAACAGGTTATCTGTGAGGTCCACCCCCAGGAGGGCTGCAGGTGTTCTCACCTGTTTAAGTCGCCATCCAGTTCCCTAGGTAACAGGCACACCTGGAGGCATTGCCTCCCTCCCTTCTCCGAGGTCACACCCTAATCCACCTGCACACACTCCAATACACTTGGACACACCTTCCACCCCAGGCATCGTCTGGGAGTGACCCTCTAGCCTGCCACCCATGCTTTCCAATTTCCTTAATAGAGCTGGTCAACTCCAGTCAACTCAGAGGAGCGGGAAAGTTACCACAGAAGGTCCCCCCAAAATCTTAGCTTCAGCAGATCCAAAGTGGTCTTCCAGAAGGAATCAGCTGCAGGTGATGGGAGTCCCAGATGCTTTTACCACGGTAGGGTGCGCCGGAACTTTCTGCTGCAGTGCTGGAGGCCACAAGAGGGTCTCTTGACCCCACATTTGACACAGAGGCCCTGTCCTCAGGACTCACACACTGGTTTTCCAAGTCTAGACCCCTTCTGAGGCCGCAGCGGCTCTGAGCGGAGAGCAGGAGGCCGCAGTCCCAGAGCAGCCACACCACAGCAGGTGTGTGGTAGAGAAAGTCAACTGTGCTGCGTGCTCTCTCCTGCAGCCACACACCGGGGCTCCCTCATGGGGAAACTGAGGCCCCAGGCCACAGCAAGACACAGAACCGCTGTCCTGTTTGCCTGCACCCCAGAGGGAGGGCAGCGTGGCTTGGTTACGAGATCACCCCACAGAGCGCAGAGGCTGGCCCCGACCACAGGAAGCAGGAGGCAAGCAGCCGTCTCCTCCTCCGTGCTGCCACTCTGCTTCGTCCTGGGAGTCTCGCCCTGGCCCCTGTCTCCTGTCTCCTGTAGCTGAGCCCAGACGGTGGCAGCTGGGAGCCGCTAGGGCAGGTGGATGACGGCCAAGCTCCGGAGGCGAGGCAGAGCCCCGGCCTGTGACAGGGCTGGGTCTTGGCAGCCAGCGTGACCCTCCGCGGGGGAAGCGGAGGGTGACCGCCCACCCCACCAGTCAGGGGCTGCTGGCTCTCAGAGGTGAGGGCTTCACCCAGAGCTGGGCACGGAGGCCCCGGCGAGCAAAGCCCTTCTGCTGGGTGAGTGGAGGACATCGGTCGGTGCTCAGTGCCTGGCAGGGGCAGGTGGCCACCACGGAGGCGCCTTGCTGCCACCATCCCCCACCCCCCCCAAGGCTACCCTGGCAGAGTGGGCAGAGCGAGGGCGGGGAGACTGCCACTTCTCTGCCCAGCCGGGCCTGGCCTGGCGGGCTCTGACCTGGGCAGGGGAGATGGCTGCCCCTGCCCTCCTGCCCCCCTGCCCCTGTCCCCCCGCGGCATGGGCATTGTCTTCTCCAGGCCCTGGGCTTCAGGGGGGCTCTGTGGAGACAGGGTGGGTTCCCTCACCCATGTGTATGTGTATGGTGGACACCTTGGGTAGAGATGCTAGAGACCTCAGCCCCAGTGGCCACCCCAGCCCCCTTGGCCTGACCCTCTGAACGCTCCGCGAGAGCCACCCTCGAACCGACCTTCCTCGCAGGGAATGCTGGTGCCCCCTCAGGAAGCAGCGAAGGGCACCAAGTCCCTTGGCTGTGCCTCGGAGACACCCCCCCCCGCCAGGCACTGGGGTGCCTCCCACCTTGGTAACAGATGAGATAAAGAGGGAACACGCAAAGAGAAGCAAAAAGAAGAGACGGCAGGAGGGGGTAAAACGCAGGTGTCTTGATAACAGTTGCCCGAGTCACATCCGGTCAGAACTGTCACAAAGGCTTTGCCGAGGTGCTAGAGTTGCAAAACTCTACCTCAGTCTATCTTCAGAGCACTGAGTCACAGCCCGGACCCACCTGGCCCCGGGGCCCCCTCGGTGCTGCCCGGGGGCTGCTGGGCTCCCTGGGCCAGGTGCTCAGATTGAGCAGGGGACGATGGCACCGGCACTGGAGGGGGGGAGAAGAGGAAGCAAACCCGCCTCCAAAGCGAGCCTCAGGTAGGGAAAGCGAACGGCTATGAGAGGGTGACAGAGGCCTGGAGGAGGGGAGAAGAGGAAGCAAACGGCTGTGACGAGGGTCAAAGCGGCCTCGGATGCAGCCATCTCAGCCTGACACATACAGAAAAGAACCAGGGGGAGCAAGGTGACTCAGGAAAACGCTTGACCGCACAAGAGCGAACTTTCCCAAGTGTCCTTGAGGCACTGAAAGTTTCAAGGGTCACAGTGCCTGACCGATGGAACTAAACGCTTCCTTCAAGGTGAATTTGGAAACACTCCCAGAACCACTGTCACGTCCAAGGGGAAGTGACACCCTCCACACCGGCGTGCGGCACAGGGGTGGCCCCGCAAGACCTCCCGGTGGAGCCTCAAAGCCCAGCCCGCAGGGCTTTCACTCGGCACCAATGAGTTGTATGAATGTAATTTCAGCACATAAAACCAAGAAATAGGAGACAATGTTTCTCAGAGCAGGGAAATCTGAGTGTAAAAACGAAGGGGAAAACACCAAGAAAGGAGGCTAAAAAGAACAAGTTCCAGCCAAGGGCAGCGGCTCACCCCTGCCATCCCAGTTACTCAGGAGGCCGAGATCAGGAGGTACCCACTTGAGGACAGCTAGAGCAAAAAGGGCAAGACCCTCATCTTCACCAACAAGCTGGGTACGGTAGCATGTACCCAGCTACAAAGAAGGCATGGATGGACAGGGAGGCCGAAGTCCAGAACAGCCCTAGACAAAAAACGTTATTAGAAAAAGAACAAAAACCAAAGGGCTAGGACATTGCTTAAGTGGTAGAGTACCTGCCTGTCAAGTGCAAGGTCTGGAGTTCAAACCCTAGTACTGCCAAAAAAAAAAAAAAAAAAGGGTAACCGTCACTGAGAAAAGGCCACTGTCAGAACAGATCATTCACAAAAGCAGAAGACCTCTGGTTAGCCTGCCTGAGCAGCCCAGACCCCAACCCTGCCCTGTCCCCACCTAGCTTCTAGTCATGAGCTGCTGTGACGAAGGCCCAGGCCACACAGCACGGGGGTCAAGGTGGTTCCTGGCAGTGGGCAGGGGTCCCGCAGAGGCAGGGCTGGGCATCGTGGCCACCCTTTGCCTTGGGTCCTCTGTGGGCCATTCTTGTGCCCTGTTCTGCTAGGGGCCAGGCCTGAGATACTCGGCCCAATGCCCAATGTGCACAGCCAGGACAGAGCAGGCCCTGGGGCTCATGTCAGGCCACTGTCAGCGCCAAGGTGCTCACACTTCCGCCCTGCTGTCTGGGGAGTCTGGACAGTCACTCCTACCGCTGTTTCTCCCCTTGTCGTGTAATGGTAAATTTCATTTCAGTGTGACTGGGCCATAATGTCCTGGTAATGGCTCAAATATCCCTGAAGTTGGGCGTCACTGTGCAGGTGTTTCCAGAGATCACCATCTAAGCCAGTAGCTCTGACCAACACAGCTTGTCTTGCCCCTGTCAGTGAGGGGCACGCCTCGAGCGGGTTTGACTACACAGACCCGGGATGAGGCTCCGCTTCCGAGGGCAGGCTAAGGGCTAAAGAACAGCACTATGGACAGAGATGGGGGGAGAGCCGTGACTTCCACCCAAGCTGCTGTGTGTTTCTGCAGCCGTGGGTGCCCCCTCCCTGGATCTCATGTGGTTCCTCTCTCAGGCCTGGGCTCATGCGGAAGCCAAGTCTCTTGGAACTCTGACTTGGTTCCTGTTGCCTTGACCACTGTGTGGATGGGCAACCCAGACCCCCTGGTCCTCGGAGGAGGAAGCCTGAGCAGGGCAGAGGTCTGTGAGGGCCACACCAAGTTATCTCTGGGGTCTGGCCTGGCCTCCGTCCTCACCTCTCTGGGGCCTGCTTCTTCACCAAGAGGCTGCTCTGACTGACCACTGGGAGACTGGACGCCGTCCCTGTCCAATGAGGACGTTCTGAGAACACAGGCGAACACTCCCCTAAGCCTGTCACCTGCAGAGCCCCCCCCCCGCCCCCAAGTGGAAGCGTGGTCCCCTGTGGGGTCTCCAACTGTCCCTTCAAAGGAAGTGAGTAAGAGCTATGTTTGATTTCAGAGGCGAATGGAGTTCCCACGGCTGACCAGCTCACCCTCCCATTGCATGGATGGGGGGGGGCATGGTGCGTCCCCGAGAGGCCAGAGGCCTCTTGCATATGTCTCCCTCGTACTCCCAGTGAGCAGCAGGCAGTGTGCAGCCTCCTGGGGAGGTGGGGGGGGGGAGTTCTCACTCAGGGCTCCTGCGCTAGGCTGCCCAAAGGCAGGGTGCTGCCGAATGCTTGGCTGAACAAGACTGGGGGTGAGGGGGTGGGGGCAGGAAGCTGGGTTTTTCCATCCCCATCTGTGGCCCTCCCACTGGGGAAGAGGCCACGGTGGCCTGACCCTGCAAGCTCGTCCTGGGCACCTCCACCAATCGGCCTCGGCATGCCCTGCTGGGAGCAGGACTCCACCTGCTGAGCTGAGCAAAGGGTGCCCAGCACCCTCCGGAGGCCTGGGCTCTGAAACCATTCGTCCTGTGGCCTTGGAGCTCTTTGACTGGATGTGCGGCCACGCTGGGCCCAGGGGCCGGGTGGCACAAGTCCTGGAGCCAGCAGAGGCTGGGGCACATGGGAGACGGTCCCTTCGGGAGGTGCAAAGGTCTCCAGTGGCTCCACTACAAAGCAGCCACGCCACAATCCACCCCTCTGCATCCCCCCCAGCCCTGCTCATCCTCCTCCCTCCCGAGCGGGACCAGCCGCCCCGCTCACCGCCCTCCACGGCAGGCAGGCCTCCCTGCACCTTTCCTTCACCCGCAGCGTGCCCAGGGCCCCCACCGCCCTCATCCCCGACCAGAGCGGCCCCCTCCCCGCCCCGGGCCCCATGCAGCGCCACGGAGGGAGGGGCTCGGGCCCCTTTCCACAGATGCCCGGCTCTGGGAGGCTCTTCCAGCGCCTCTCCTCACGGAGTCTCGGTAGTTGAGGGAGGGTCTAGGATGAACCTTTTCTGACGGACCGGCGCTGCTGGGGACACGGGGGGGGGGGCACCAAGGCCCACTCCGGGGCCGACTCCGTGGGGGACGCCCGGGGCTGAGGGGGCCCCGGTGAGAGCCATCGTGGACATGGGGACCTGTACTCACCCGACTCGGCATCTCGGAGCCTCGGTGTCAGGCCGGGCTGACAGGGGCTGTGCCTGCTCCCAGCAGGCTCTGTGGTCTCCTCTTGAAGACACAGATGAGCCGGATGCTTCCTGTTCAGTCAGCTCCTCAGAGGAAGTGGTGACAAGCATCTGGTTGCCCCATAGGCGAGTCTCGCCCAACCCCTCTGCTCCTGGCCCCGGAGGCAGGTTGTAGAGAAGCCCCGCCGGTGGGGCGGGGCCTGCCGCAGGAGGGCGGGGGCTGCCGCCGAGGGGAGGGGCCTGCCGCCGAGGGGTGGGGCCTGCCGCCGCGACCCGCTTCCACCGTGGGAAGTAGGAGAGCTCGAGATGGAGTGGCAACTTCTAGACGGCCGTCCGGTGACACCGGCTCTCCCCGCCCAGGGCGGGCTGCGGGGAGCGCCGCACAGCTGCAGGAGCTCTCTCAGACCGCGGGGCCCATGCTTCTCCAGAGGCTCCAGGCGGCAGGTGGGCGCTGATCGCAGAGCCGCAGGCCAGAGCGGCGCTGGGAGCCTGCACGTGGACGTCACTGAGCGAGCACGTGGGCAGCGCCGGAAGTGGGCAGGTGACCATGTCGGGAGCGAGCGTGTAGACAGCGCCGGAAATGAAGAGCGTCGGAGCGAGCACGTGGGCAGCGCCGGAAGTGGGCAGGTGACAACGTCAGGAGTGAGCACATGGCAGCGCCGGAAGTGGGCAGGTGACCATGTCGGGAGCGAGCGTGTGGACAGCGCCGGAAGTGAAGAGCGTCGGAGCGAGCACGTGGGCAGCGCCGGAAGTGGGCAGGTGAACAGCGTCGGGAGCGAGCGCATGGGCAGCACCGGAAGTGGGCAGGTGACAACATCAGGAGTGAGCACATGGCAGTGCCGGAAGTGGGCAGGTGAACAGTGTCGGGAGCGAGCAGGTGGGCAGCACCGGAAGTGGGCAGGTGAACAGTGTCCGGAGCGAGTGCGTGGGCAGCGCCGGAAGTGGGCAGGTGAACAGCGTCGGGAACGAGCATGTGGGCAGCGCCGGAAGTGGGCAGGTGAACAACGTCGGGAGCGAGCGAGTGGACAGCGCCGGAAGTGGGCAGGTGAACAACGTCGGGAGCGAGCACGTGGACAGTGCCGGAAGTGGGCAGGTGAACAGCGTCGGGAGCGAGCGCGTGGGCAGCACCGGAAGTGGGCAGGTGAACAGCGTCCGGAACGAGCATGTGGACAGCGCCGGAAGTGGGCAGGTGAACAGCGTCGGGAGCAAGCGCATGGGCAGAACCGGAAGTGGGCAGGTGACAACGTCAGGAGTGAGTACATGGCAGCGCCAGAAGTGGGCAGGTGAGCAGTGTCGGGAGCGAGCAGGTGGGCAGCACCGGAAGTGGGCAGGTGAACAGTGTCCGGAGCGAGTGCGTGGGCAGCGCCGGAAGTGGGCAGGTGAGAAGTGGACAGGTGAACAGAGTCGGGAGGGAGCAGGTGGGGAGCGCCGGAAGTGGGCAGGTGAGAAATGGACAGGTGAACAGTGTCGGGAGCGAGCGCGTGGGCAGCGCCGGAAGTGGGCAGGTGAACAGCGTCGGGAGCGAGCGCGTGGGCAGCGCCGGAAGTGGGCAGGTGAACAGCGTCGGGAGCGAGCGCGTGGGCAGCGCCGGAAGTGGGCAGGTGAACAGCGTCGGGAGCGAGCGCGTGGGCAGCGCCGGAAGTGGGCAGGTGAACAGCGTCGGGAGCGAGCGCGTGGGCAGCGCCGGAAGTGGGCAGGTGAACAGCGTCGGGAGCGAGCGCGTGGGCAGCGCCGGAAGTGGGCAGGTGAACAGCGTCGGGAGCGAGCGCGTGGGCAGCGCCGGAAGTGGGCAGGTGAACAGCGTCGGGAGCGAGCGCGTGGACAGCACCGGAAGTGGGCAGGTGAACAGCGTCGGGAGCGAGCGCGTGGACTGGAAGCAGCCAGGTTGGTTGCTGTGAAGCCAGGCTGACCTGGAGGCCGAGCTTGGGAGGCCGAGCTTGGAGGCCGGGCTTGGGAGGCCGGGCTTGGGAGCCCGCGGCGGGGACAGGGGAGGCAGAAGCGCGCCAGCAGCGGCGCAGCCGAGCCCGCCGTGACGGGAAGGACCTGCTGAGGACGAGGAGCCCAGGTGTCCGAAGGCGGGGGCGGGTGTGGGGAAGAGGGTGGGCGGTGGCCCCGGTGAAGACCCACACCCAGGCCCGAGGCGTGGCTCGAGTGGCAGAGCGCTGGCGGAGCAGCCCCGGGGTGGGGGCCGAGGGAGGGCAGGCGCAGGGCTGCGCGCTCCGAAATGGTGCGGGCGAGGGTGCGGCCCGGCCGGCGAGCAGACGGCAGAAGGCCGAGTCCACAATGACCGGCTTTTCCCAACAACGGCAAAATAGGAGCGATCTGAAGCAAAAGGTGGGAGCGGGCCTGGGCTGGCCGGGCGTGAAGAAGACCTCGGGGAATACGCCAAACATCCCAGGAAAGGGGCAAAACGAGTTCCAAGTCGAAGTGTCTGTCAAGAGGCCTTGTAGAAAGCAAGGAAGAGGGAAGGACCGAGTGAGAAGGCCTCTACCCCTATCCCCTCACCCCACCCCACCCCCGCACTGGGCTGCAGACGGGTGAAGTAGACAGAGCCACCCTTCTCTAGGAACTGCGTCCTTGGGCAAGGCCATTTTGCCTGACTGTGGATAGGTGAGGCTGTCCACTGGAACGTGGGCTTCCCCGGACCAGGCGGGGCTGTCTGAACCCATCACAGGAAGCCCAAAAGGTAACTTGGAAATGACACACCTGGCCTGGAGTTGATGTCATCCCCACCTGCCCTTTGCCTCTTTAATTAATGGCCCGTGTGTGTGTGTGTGTCCATGTGTGTGTCACCCAGCTTGAATAAAACTCAGGGTTTCCCCTACCTTGAGATCCAAACTTCTTTCTGGCCCTAGCCTGGTTTGGGTCACTGGCAATGAATTCCTTTATTCTCTCTAAAAAGTGCTCTTGATCTCTGCTGGGCTGCGTTGCTGCCGCCCGTGGCCACTGACAGCACAGGAACACACCAGGTCTGTGCACAGGTTTCTAGTGAAGCGGTCCCCATGAAATAAAAGGATGGCAGCCTAATAAAAATAATGATTCTTAACTGTAGAAATAGTGGTTATTAACTGTCAGCGTGTAGGAAAAACAAGGGACTGGGGAGCAGTATTCCAAATGACCAAATAAGTAAACTCTGGGTTGGAGAAAATCCCACAACTCAAATAACAAATTTCCAGATTTAAAGGGCATGATTCAGGCTGTGATCTCAGCTGCTCAGGGGTCTGAGATTTGAAGGATCATGAGCAAAAAAAAAAAAAAAAAAAAAGTTCACAAGACTCTATTGCTAATTTACCAGCAGGAAGCTGGGTTGGAGGTGTGGTTCAAGTGGTAGAGCACCAGTGGAGAAAGCAGGCTAAACAAGTGGGAGGCCCTGAGTTCTAAGATCTCATGTCGCCAAGTGAAAGGGGGAGGTGTGAAGGCGAGATGACCAGCTGGGCCCAGAGATTTAAGAGATAAAAAGGCCGGGTGCCGGTGGCCCATGCCTGTAATCCTAGCTACTTGGGAGGCTGAGGTCTGAGGATGGTGGTTCAAAGCCAACCCGGGGAAGGAAAGTCCACAAGACTCATCTCCAATTAACCACCAGAAAACCAGAGGTGGCCCTGTGGGTCAAGTAGTAGAGCACTAGCCCTGAGCTGAAGAGCTCAGGGACAGCATCCAGGCCCGGAGTTCAAGCCCCAGGACCAACAAAAAAAGTAAATAAAAATGAATGATATCAAGAGTAACAATGCATGAACCACACATTAAAAACTTCCCTTTTTAGCTGTGATCATATTGTTTGTTATGAACAAGAGCCCCACCTTTTAGAGTTCCATGTTGAAATACTTACAGATGGTATGATGGGACATTTCAGCTTTTCTTCCAAATATCAAGAGGTGAGGCTAGACAGGTGGTGACTGGTAGAAATACAGCTGAAGCAAGACTGACTGACCGTGAGAGATGGCGCCGGGCCCTGGGGGTTCATAAAACTCTTCTCTCCTTTAATATACGTGTGAACTTTTCTGTAATAAAGATTAAAAAACAAACTGAAGCTTTGTTCAGTGGGGGTAGGGTTTCAGTTTACAACATGAAGTTTTGGAGGTAGACAGTGGCCATGGTTGCAGTAACTGAGCCTGAACTTAATGCCCCTGGTCTGTGCAGTTAAACTCAAGACAGCAGGTTTTATATCATGCATATTTCATCACCACTGGGGGGAAAAAAACCCAAAACACTGACAAAGTGTGAAAGATAAACCACTGAAAAAGTGTGAGAGATAAACTGTTAAAAACATCATTGAAGGCTGAAAACAAGCAATAGGAAATATGCCTATGTGTTAGAGAACACTTCACAAAAATAGAACTAGTATCAGGCTGGACCCTGCTTTGTAGGCAGAGGACAAAGGAGAAGGGCCCCAGAAGCCAGAGGGCCCAGGCTAAGCCAATAAGGAGGTCAAGAGAAGGCACCACGCAGGCTTGTGAAATGTTCAAGACTCACTCCTGGGCCAGGCGTGGGTGGAAATGACTGCAAGAGCATCTGCCCTGGGGTGGGCCGCATCACACTCGGGCCCTGAGGGACAGAAGTGAGGCGTGTTCAAGTGCCTTGCAGAGATTCGAAAAGTGGCCTAGAACCAAAGCCCCGAAGGGCCACTCGGAACCTAATCATAGGCAGAAACAGGACCATCAAGGTCACACAGAGGACTTTACTAGGACCTAGAGTCTTACTAAAAACTCTTCTAAAATACTGAAAAGTGCTCCAGCAACAACAACTAAGAAACTCCCAGGGACTCAGAAAATGCAGCTAACTCCCTGAAAGAATCATAGCTATCTCAAGCAGTGACTATGCACACACCCTATGAAGCAAAGACAGATACAAAAGCAAAAACTCACAGCAGAGACAGAAAAGCTACAAAGAATACTGAACAGCTAATATATATATGTATATATATACATAGAGACAGAGAGAGAGAGATACACTGTCACTGAATGGGCTAACTAGAGTGGCAAAGACAGGAAAGAGTGAGTTTGATGACCACTGGCAATCACTCAACAGGAATGGCAGGAAAAGTGACAGAGGTGAAGAGCAGAGCCTCAGGGACAGTGGACTGCTTACTGCCAGTATTACGAGGGGTGGGGGTGGGGCTGAGGGTGGGGGTGGGGGTGGGGTGGGGCGTGTGTCCCTGGAGTCCCGGAGAGAATAAGATGTAGGGCCAGAAAAACAAGTATTTGAGTTAATGACGGAAGTTGGTCACAGCGGCTCACACTTAACAATCGCAGCTGGGCTGGAAGCTGAGGATCGAGGTTCAAAGCCAGCCCAGGCAGAAAAGTCGTGAGATTCTTATCTCTGACGAACTGGCAAAAAGCTGGAGGTGGAGGTGTGGCTCAAGTGGTACAGTGCCAGCCTTGAGTAAAAATGCTAAGAGCACGAGGCCCTGAGCCTCAAGCCTCAGTACCGGCATAAGTTCACACGTGTGTGCACGTACACTAAAAAAGAATGACAAAATTATAAATTCACAGATAAGGAAACCAGATGAAACTGGAAAGGAATAGACTCAAGGAGATGCAGCTTATTGATACCTGCCATACTTAAGCCACTGAAAACCAAAGACAGAAAGCCCTGAAAGCAGCTCTGAAAAGCAGCCTTGCCTGGTGGGGCTCCCAGGGTCTTGCTGGGGCTGAAACGCCACCCAGGGGAGGCAGCAGGCGCCCGGTGAGTCACACGGTGCCTCTGGGACGCAGAGGTTGTGTAGTTCAGTGGTTGCCTTGTTGCTTAGTGAGGCCCTGGGTTCAATTCCCAGTATTGAAAAAATCAGGAAAAGTTGGATGTAACCTCTTTGTACAACTAGAGATCATTAAAAATGTTTTAAAAGGGGGCTGGGGATATAGCCTAGTGGCAAGAGTGCCTGCCTCGGATACACGAGGCCCTAGGTTCGATTCCCCAGCACCACATATACAGAAAACGGCCAGAAGCGGTGCTGTGGCTCAAGTGGCAGAGTGCTAGCCTTGAGCGGGAAGAAGCCAGGGACAGTGCTCAGGCCCTGAGTCCAAGGCCCGGGACTGGCAAAAAAAAAAAAAAAATGTTTTAAAAGAAAAGTTTCTCAGGGTTGGAAGTGTGGTTCCAGTGGTACAGCACCAGCCAAGTAGTGAAAGCATCAGATACTGAGTTTGAGTGCTGGTCTTGGACAAAAATGGTTTCTCTGCTTTCACCCGAAGTGGGAAACTGCTGGATTTCAGTAGACAGTGAGCACCTAACTTAGCACGTGCATCAGGATCTGAGGAGCAGCCACCCAGGGGCCACGCTGACCTGGAGTGGGGCCACCGGGTGTGCTGAAATTCCACACTTGCAAGCGTCCAGACAGCAGGACACAGGAAACCCGGCAAGAAGGCGGGAGACAGAATCTAAGCAGTGGTCCCAGCGCCAGTCCTTCACGGCTAACGCACGAGGGGCAGAGGGGCTTAGTACACTGATTTCAAAGTCGATCTGGGCAGGAGAAATGACCTTCTGTATTTAAGAGTTTGAAATGCACCTACTTCAAACGTGATAATACAGGAAGGACAGGGCAGAATATGTCCCCTAAACAAATGAAGAAGAAAGGAATATGGCTGTGCAGATGCCCAAGCAAAGTCTTGCCAACGGTAGGCAGCCCCGGGGTGGCAAGCATCCCATGGCTCATCGACAGATGGGCGCATCCCCTGCGTCTGGAGACTGGGTAGGTGGTTCAGGGCTGTGCGGGAGGCAAAGCCAGAATCCAGCAGCAGGACTAGAAATGCTGCTCCACTCAGGAAGTATGGATCTGCCCTGGGCTGTGGGCAGAGGGAGTTGCAAGGGCGAGGCCCACGTGAGGAGGAGCTGGGCCCGCAGGCGGGGTCCCGTGGCAGATCAAGAGTGGCCTTCCTAGGGGGCCTGGGCTAGGCTGGGAAGTGCAGGGTGCAACTAAGGGCTTGGGGCTCCCCTTGAAGACTTGGCCACCAGGATGGGTGGCTCCAGCATGGCCCCCCTCCCTCGTGCCTACCCCCAGTACTTGTCTTACCTCAGCGTCTGATGTGCCTCCTGCCCCGTGAGGCTGAGGTTGCGTGTGCCTTTTGTGTGATAGTTAGGGAGGACTTGACCTACACACCGGTGTGACCACAGAGCGGAAAGCCCAAGTGTGGGGGAGCAGGGGGTGGGGAGCTGCCTGGCCACTTGCTTCATGACAGGGAAGTGGTAGTCAGAGAAGACCGCACGGGGGCCGCCCCCAGCCCCCGCCAGCCCAGTGTTTTGGGCCATGTTGGTCTACGCCTGGGGAGGTGATCTAATAGCAGAGTGGTGCTTTCTGCCCACAGTGTTGTGAGCGAGGCCACGACTCCTCCTCTCTGGACTTCCCAGCCACCCCGGCAGAGCCGGCATCTAAACCAGGAGTGAGTGAGCAGGGCTGGAGCAGAGTTCTAGAAACATCTCCTGCTTTCACTTGCAGCCCCTCTTGTCACACCTTGGGTTGTCGGAGGGGCTCCTCTGTTGTGCAGGGCACACAGCTGGCTTTCTGGAACAGCGAGGGGGTCAGGAGTGGGCAGTGATGCAGGCAGAACGAGAGGGGAGGGGATCCCCCAAAGATCCCCCCAGGCCTCGTGGACAGAGGCACAGCAGGGGAGCAGGAAAGGGAGAGTCCTCCTCATATTTGCACCCATGTGCCAGCCTGTGCCACCTCCACTTCCCCCTCCCCCCCGCTCCTAACACACAGTGGGACAGCACAGGCAGGTGCTCCTTGGGATTCTGGAAGCTTCCATGCAGGAGACCCCATGTGAGCAAGGTTCGAAGGTCAAGGGAGATTTCAGTGATGGAGAACTTGAGCGGGGCAGTGGTGGCACTTGGTCTGGCACAGGGGAAGCTGGAGCACCCGAGGGCCAGGGAGGGATGGGCGCCGGGTCAGCGTGGTCTGTGGCCTCTGTGGTGGGGCTGGAGGGCAGCAAGGGCCGGGGCCATTCCTCTCCTCCTTGGGGGAGGACTCAGTAGGGCTTCCCAGCCCTGGGACTCTGGCCGTGCACCTCCGCTCTCCCTGCCACCTCCCTGCTGCCTCCCGCTCAGGTAGGCGCCCTTTGGGGGCCTGCTGCCCTGCCCTGCCCTGCCCCGTCTTCACCCCTCCTTTCTTTCTGACTCTTCCCCCAGTGACTTCCTTGTGCAGCAGTGGACTTGGCGCTGCCCCTGAGGTACGGCAGGACAGGAGGAGGAGCTGGCGGGGAGGAGTGAGAGGAGGGAGGCCCGACAGGGCGGCACAGGAAACGAATGGGCAAGTGTCATGTTTCTTTCTCACTTGGTCCCTCAAACCACAGAAACAGGGTACCGGATTCCAGTCCCCGGGGGTTCAGGGCAGCCTGTCCAGCAAAGGCTAAAGGGAAGAGGGGGAGGGTGGGGCTGTTCCCTGCCCTCGCAGTCCTGGCCTCTGCCCGTGCTCCCACAGCCCAGCTCCTCTCCCAGCCCCAGCTCCTTTCTGCATGGCCTTCCTCTTTGTGGCTTCCCCCTCTGGTGTGTGTGGGGGGGAGGGGTGACCAAGGAGCCTGAATTCTGTCTGCTTGAAGCACTACTGAGACCCATGTCCGGGAATCCCAAGAGGTGCAGGACCTTGGCCTTCACAGGGGCTGCCAGGTCAAACTCACTTTCCAGCCCCCTCAAGACAGAGGACGGGCAGCTTGGACTACGTAGAGAAATGTTCTAAGAAGCCTTTCATAGAACCGCGCCAGCGTGGGAAGGCTCGGCTCTCTTAAGAGATTGGGCAAGGGAAAGGCTGAGCAACTATCAACTGGAAGGAAACCAGAAAGCCATACAAGGGAGGGCGGATAGTCAAGGTCGGTCCGTTTTGTTCAGTGCTGAATGGCATTTTCACACTTAGACTAACGAAAGGATTAAACCCAAACTGTAGTGTAGCTGTGCACTCAGGGGAAAGGGGGCGAGCACCCTCCTCGGAAGGTCAGATGCCCTCCCACCCCTCAGAGCTGACTCCTCCCCATCATGAAGGCCATGCTGATATGTCGTAGGCTCCTAACTCTCAACCCAGGCCCCACCAAGACTCATGGCCGCTGCTTGCCCTCAAAACACATCACTTCTTTTTGTTTTTTGTCAGTTGTGGGGCCTAAACTCGGGGTCTGGGTGCCGTCTTTGAGCCTCTTTGTGCTCAAGGCTAGCACTCTACCACTTGAGCCACTCCCAGTGTTTGGTGGTTAATGGGAGATGAGATTCAAGGGGACCTTTCTGCCAAGGATGGCTTCTAACCACGATCCCCAGATCTCAGCCCCCGAGTAGCTTGGATTACAGGCATGAGCCACCAGCGCCCGGTGTCATTTCTCCTACTGTTTCTTATTCAAGGTGTGGCTCCCAGCAATGTCCTCACAGAGCTACTTGACGGCATGGCCAGGACTCAGTGCTCACTGGAAGCCTGGACTTGCCGTGACTCAGTTTCCACAGGTGCTTCTCAAGTTCTTCTCTGCCCAGTGAAGGGCACGGAGGCAGAGTCAGCAGCAGCATATTCTTGGGATCTGATGTAGGCCTCAAGCAGAGGTGAAACCATCTCCTTCCCCTAACCTTCCCCCACCCAGTGTTACAAGGTCTGGTAGCAGGGCCCTGCAAAAGCCCTGGTGCACCAAAAGTGCACAGAAGACGTAGAAGATGTAGACAGAAGACGAGCAGGGACACAGCTCAGCGGTAGACCACTTGCCTGGCACGTGTGAGGCCCTGGGTTGCACTCCCACTACAAACACCTGAGGCCAGGTATGGTGGCTCAAGCCTGTCGTCCTGGCTACCTGAGAAGTGAAGACTGGGGGCTGGGGATATAGCCTAGTGGCAAGAGTGCCTGCCTCGGATACACGAGGCCCTAGGTTTGATTCCCCAGCACCACATATACAGAAAACGGCCAGAAGCGGCGCTGTGGCTCAAGTGGCAGAGTGCTAGCCTTGAGCAAAAAGAAGCCAGGGACAGTGCTCAGGCCCTGAGTCCAAGGCCCAGGACTGGCCAAAAAAAAAAAAAAAGAAGTGAAGACTGGAGAATTGTGCTTTGAGGCCCACCCAGAATAGAAGTTCAAGAGGCTCCATCTCAACAAACAGTTGGGTGGCTGAGCACCGTCATCCCAAGGTTGGGGGGTGGGGGGCACAGTGGCACATGCCAGTCATTCCAGTGACAAATGGAAACCCAAATCAGAGGATCACAGTCCGGGTGTGCACAGACACAGAGTGAGACGCTACCTTGAAAGGAAAACAGAAGGGTCTGGTGGAGCAGCTCAGGCAGCGGAGCATCTGCTTGGCACGCACTGGTGGAGCAGCTCAGGCAGTGGGGCATCTGCTTGGCACGCATTGAGGCTCTGTGTTCATTCCCCAGTTCGGCCACGATCAATTAATAAAATGTCTGTGTTTTGTTTTGTTTCTTGAGTAGATGATCTTTTCTGGACTTACAAAGATGTTTCTTCACATTGAATTTTCTGCCTCTACTTTTTAGCTTTTGAGCCTGAAAGAACAAGTCATCTGCACTGTCCCGACACAGATAGGCTTCCTTCCAGTCATGTCCTTTACCTGCAGGGACAGGTCAGGGGGACATTCCAAGTGAGACCCTGGGCTCTCACTGTACTGGCTGCTGTTCTGCCAATGGCACCAGAGAGATGACGACTTGGCTGTATTTTCTAAATTGTCCCTGACCGTCATGCACTCATTCACAGGTAAGGATGTGATTGGGGGCTGGCGGAATGGCTCATGTGGTAGGGCACCTACCTTAGCAAGCCCAAAACCGAGTTCAAACCCGAGTACTGCCCCTTCGCCCCAAAGAAGGATGCTATCATAAATGAAGGTCACAAGACCCTAAACATACACCAAAGGACCCGAGGCCCAGTGTCTAATTCAGAAGGATTTTGCAAAGGAGAAAAGAAAAGCTGAAAGCAAAGCTACCAGGGCCACTATCTGTGTCAAAATTACAAGCTGGCCACCTCTTCCCCAACTCCTTTCCTCCCACGGCCCCTCATTTCCTCTGAGTCACCCTACATGAGTTAGACATCATGTTTACCCATGGGCTTAAAAAATAGGAACTTCCCTGCCCCTAACTGGCGTTTAAGCTTCCCAGGGCACCCCAAGTGAGGACAGACAAGCAGACCACACTCCAGGGCTGCTGCTCTGGGGTGTGGAGGGACAGCTGCAGACTCAGGAATCCAGAGTGAGGTGAGGTGCAGACACGCAACTGTAGAAGCACAGACCTTAAACAGCAGAGAAGAAACCCAAGTCTTCTTTTTCGCCAGTCCTGGGGCTTGAACTCAGGGCCTGAGCACTGTCTCTGGCTTCTTTTTGCTCAAGGCTAGGTAGTGCTGAGGAATCAAACCCAGAACTTCATGTATATGAGGCAAGCACTCTACCACTAGGCCACACTCCCAGCCCTAAACCCCAGGCTCCTCTGAGCCAAGCCAGAGCCTGTAGGTCGCTGGGGCCAAGGTGGCCCCAAGACGGTCAGTCAGTCATTCCCCCCCCCCCAACCCTCTAAGACCCCATGCTCATCAGTCCAGGTTTCAGGGACCCAGGGGACTCGGCAGGAAGCCTGTCCCCATGTGCAGACAAAGGCTCAGCTGGGTGCACCAGACTTTGCGAGCACTGGGAAGCCATCCCAGTGGCCCAGCAGAACCAGGCAGAGTGCAAAAGCCGGGATGGCTGGACTTAGGGCCTGCCCATCTCCCCATCCGCAGGCACTGGCTGGGGCCGGCTGTGCTCCCGGGCTGGGGGCTCTGGCTACAAGGAGGAGCCTGGATCTCCAAATGTGTGAGGGAGAGGAAGCACCTCCTGGTACCTCCATGGGGAGAAGCAGGCAGGGCTTGGGTCGGACTCAGGACTCTGCCCAGGCCACAGACGCTTCCTAGTGCTTTACCGGTCAGTCCTACCCTCCGCGTAGCCCCACTGCAAAGATGGGGAAACTAAGGCTGGGAGAGATCACTCAAGGCCTTGCCTAAGTTAGCTGGTGTGAGGGGCAGAGGACTGACTGCCTTAGGGTCACCTATGCCCCAGTGACCTGCAGTCTTTGGCTTGGCGCAGGGGAGGCTGGGGATAAAATGACTTTTTGTGTTGTTGTTGTTTAAGGTCTGTGCTGCTTCAACAGTCAGCAGCCTTGGAAGCCCGGCCAACTCTGGCTGAGGGGGTTCCCTGGGGAAAGGCGCGGTGGGCCTCCTCTGACCTGGAGAGGGTGTGGTAAGGAAACTCGGTGGTGAGACACAGAGAAGCCACCACTTAAGGGGCTGCTGGTGGACTCACATCTCAAAGAGGAGCAGCCCCGAACGCAGCTGGCACAAAGCTTATACAGGCCTGAACCACACAAGGTGTGTGGAAGGTTGATTAAAGTAGGTAGCCCATGAAGGAGAACACCATGAGGTATTCAGGCAGGAGAGAAAAGTTCATTCCCAAACTGCTGGCCTGTGGCTGAGAGGATGCTTGGCGGGAGAGAAGGGCTGAAGCACCGCCGGGCCCTGCCTTCTCTAGGGCAGGGGCAGGGAGCTGTGGCCTCGGATGTGACCTTGGAGAAGGGGGAGGTAACCGGTTGCCTGCGGGCGTGCCAGTTACCTACGTCACGTGTACTGACCTAGGAGTGAGAAAATCCACCGAGGCACAGTTAAAGGTGACAAATGAGTTTTACTTAGTCCGTCTGCAACTGCCTTGCCCCAGGCTACCCCGGAACTAGGAGCAGCTGCGGCCTCCAAGGGGGCGAGGTTTTCCCTTCTTCCATTCCAAGGGCCTCTCTGCAGGCCCTGGGCTGGGGCCTCTCCCGCCTGCAGGCCCTGGGCTGGGGCCTCTCCCGTCTGCAGGCCCTGGGCTGGGGCCTCTCCCGCCTGCAGTCCTGGGCTGGGGCCTCTCCCGTCTGCAGGCCCTGGGCTGGGGCCTCTCCCGCCTGCAGTCCTGGGCTGGGGCCTCTCCCGTCTGCAGGCCCTGGGCTGGGGCCTCTCCCGTCTGCAGGCCCTGGGCTGGGGCCTCTCCCGCCTGCTGTCCTGGGCTGGGGCCTCTCCCGCCTGCAGGCCCTGGGCTGGGGCCTCTCCCGTCTGCAGGCCCTGGGCTGGGGCCTCTCCCGCCTGCTGTCCTGGGCTGGGGCCTCTCCCGCCTGCAGGCCCTGGGCTGGGGCCTCTCCCGCCTGCAGGCCCTGGGCTGGGGCCTCTCCCGTCTGCAGGCCCTGGGCTGGGGCCTCTCCCGCCTGCTGTCCTGGGCTGGGGCCTCTCCCGTCTGCAGGCCCTGGGCTGGGGCCTCTCCCGTCTGCAGGCCCTGGGCTGGGGCCTCTCCCGTCTGCAGGCCCTGGGCTGGGGCCTCTCCCGCCTGCAGGCCCTGGGCTGGGGCCTCTCCCGCCTGCAGTCCTGGGCTGGGGCCTCTCCCGCCTGCAGGCCCTGGGCTGGGGCCTCTCCCGTCTGCAGGCCCTGGGCTGGGGCCTCTCCCGTCTGCAGGCCCTGGGCTGGGGCCTCTCCCGCCTGCTGTCCTGGGCTGGGGCCTCTCCCGTCTGCAGGCCCTGGGCTGGGGCCTCTCCCGTCTGCAGGCCCTGGGCTGGGGCCTCTCCCGTCTGCAGGCCCTGGGCTGGGGCCTCTCCCGTCTGCAGGCCCTGGGCTGGGGCCTCTCCTGCCAGAGGCGAGCCCGGGTCCTGCCCCGCTCCATGAGGCGCCTCCCTTCCTCTGCGTCTCTGCGGAGATGGGCACCCGGCCCTCTGCATGAGGGCGGCCGTGGCCTCGGCCCGGTGCGGGGCGGGAACCGCCCCCCCCCCGTGGAGTACTGGACGGAGCCGTGCCTGGGGACGGGGCATTTGCACGGAGGCCCCCCGGAGGCAAACCCCACCAGCGTTACCCGTGAGACAAGCACACCCATGGACCCAAGGCACTGAAGCCAAGCCCCGGAGCCACGGCGACCACCTAGGGGAGCGCGGACTCGGCGCGCCCTGAGCGGCCCGGGGCGGGGCGGGGCGGCCTGGGAGCCGACCGTCGGGCCGCGGCGGCTCCCGGACGTGCGCGCCGGGCCTCGCGCTCGGCCATGAGGCCCGAGCTCCCGCCCAAGGCCGGGCGACGCGCGTGCGCCGCGCCTCTCGCGCCGGACGGGGGCACTTCCGGCGGCGGCGGGGGAACCCTGCGGCCCGGACTCTGTTTCCGCCGTGCCGGAGGCGCGGAGGACCGGCTTCCGGGAGGCGCTTCCGGGAGCGCGGCGGCGCCGGCTCTGCGTGGCTCCTGAGGAGATGGGGAAGGTGCGGGGGCTGCGCGCCCGCGTGCACCAGGCCGCCGTGCGGCTCCGCGGGCAGCCCGCGCCCGGCCCCGCGCCGCCCGCCCCGGAGCCGGCCCTCCTGCAGGCCTCGGCGGGCGCAGCCGGAGCACAGGTGAGGGCCGGGCGGCGGGGCGGCGGGGCGGCGGGGTCCCGGCTCCGCTCCGCGTCCTCGGCCGCCGCCCCCGCGGGCCTCGCCGCGCGCCTCCGAGCGGGGGGGAGGGGGCGGGAGGGGGCGGGAGGGGGCGGGAAGACCAGACCCGAGGCCGTGCTGGCGCCGGAGCCCTTAGCCCCTGCTCGGCCGCCGCGCTCCGTCTCCGGCCCCCTCCCCGGGCCTGAGCCAGACTGGAGCGGGGCGGTGTGGAGAGGACCCGGCCCCCTGTCAGGTGTGCTCTGGCGGCTGAGGGGCGAGGAGCACCGCGTCCAGGCCGGGCTCCTCCTTCAGGGAAGGGCTGTTTCGCGCACCCTTCTTGCACTCGGCCTCTGGGGTGCTTTTGTCCCCAAGTGATTCGGCCCGAGTGGTGTGCTTTGAGGTGGTCAGACACGAAGCCCCATTCTGGGCGTCGGTACTGCCGAGGTCACGGCACTCCGCCTCGACCGAGCCCGGCAGGAGGGGTAAGGGGTGAGGGACCCCCGTGGATCTGAGCGGCCGCAGTGACTTGGTGGTGTAGATCTTGATGGACAGATGAATGTGGGCGGGGAGGTCTAGAAAGCCGAGAGGAACAGGGTGTAAGGAGGCAGATTGCCGTGGAGGAGCGTAGCGGTCAGGGCGGGCCCCGCGTCCTTTGGGGGAGCATGCTGCTCCCTGAGGCAGGAGGTTGGCAGCCTGCCCCTCCAGGTCCTCCCTGTCAGAACTGGAGTGTCTCTAGCTGGACCTCCCCTCCCTGCTGAGCCGGTAGCCTCGTGTATTGCTTGGGAACCCCGGCCGTCCTAATGTCTTTGCTTTGTTGGGGACCTTAGGACTGGGCATACGTCCACACCGACCTCTTTGCCAAGACCCAGATAGACCCCAGGGCCTTGGTGCAGAAGCTGGACCTGGACCAGAAGAGTGTGGTCTCCCTGAAGAGAGGTAAGTCACTGCCTAAGTCAGACGAGGGGCTGCTGCATCTTGGTGCAGTCTGCACATCTGCTCGCGGGCAGTCTAGTTCAAGTTAGTTCATGCAGTTAAAAATGTATCATTTGGGGGCTGGCATTGTGGTTTGGGGAGTGCTTGCCTAGCATGCATGAAGCCTTGGGTTCCATTCCTCAAGCACCACATAAACAGAAAAAGCCAGAAGTGGCACTGTGGCCCTAGTGGTAGAGTGCTAGCCTTGAGCAAAACAAGATCATGAGTTCAAGCCTCAGGACTGACCAAAAAAGAAAAAAAAATCATTTTTATAGGAAGATTTATTTAAAGATTCACTAAAAAGAAAAAAACAGTATGGGGAAATTCCACGTGCCCATCACCCCAGCAGTACACACACGTCCTGAATTATTTTGAAGCAAATACCAAACTCCATGGTATTTCCTTCATCAATAAATACTTGACTATATGTTCCTGAGGACTCTTAACAAAGATACACTTACCCATCAAACAGTAGTCACACCTAAAGAATTAAGCTTCAATCCCCTAGCTAACCTGCTTCCTCTCCGGAGCAGGGCTTCTCAATGTCTCCAGCCTACCCTAACTTCTTGCCTTCATGTTTTGTTTACTGTGGAAGCAGGTTGCTTGCCTATTGGTTGCCCTTCCCCTTGTGGATTTTGCTAATTGCATTCTCCTAGTGACTTTTTAGTATCTCACATGGAGCCAACATTCTGGCCTAAGCTTCTGTCTTTGAGGTGTGGTGTGTGGGGTGGAGTTTGCTCTTCCTCAGGCACACCTCTGGGAGGTAGGGGCCTGGGCTTGGCTCCTCTTACACC
Organism: Perognathus longimembris pacificus; assembly: GCF_023159225.1. Classification (NCBI taxonomy): domain Eukaryota; kingdom Metazoa; phylum Chordata; class Mammalia; order Rodentia; family Heteromyidae; genus Perognathus; species Perognathus longimembris. The sequence goes on from NW_025960491.1 coordinate 84,398, forward strand.
ACATTGTGGAGAAGCCCTTTGTAGATACATTGTAGATACATTTGATGGTCTTTTTTGTTTCAGTAGCAGCTGAACATTTAAAAACAGTAGCAGATGACATCAGAGGCTGAGTAGCTCCATCTCATTGGTACTGGCTAACCAAATCTTTCTGTATTTTCCTGCACACAATCTTATCCTGCTGTGCATTGTACTCTTCAGAGTTTGAGTGGCTGCTTTTTGTGCTTCACTGTTGTTGAAGGGTTTCCTGTAGTTCTTCCAGGTTTCCATCTACAGCTTGTGAATAGCTCTTGTAAGTTATAATTGTGCCATGGTTTTGTATGAAGTGTTTTCTGTGGATCTCATTGGCATCATTGCTTTGTATCTTAGGGTTTGCTGGGCACTATGCACCTCCGGATCTGTCCTCTAAAGCGTTGGCCTCCACAGATGGTGCCTGGGATGAGCCCCAGAATGGGTGGTAGCAGTTGGCCTTGACTGTGAGCTTGTGCTTCCCTGCCCAGGTGCTTTGCTGATTTTTCTGTGGGGGCCCGCTGCTGCCCGAGGTCATGGGCTGGGGTTCCCCTGCAGCCTGCCAGTGGCCGTCCATTCGTGTGGGCTCTGCAGCCTCCTTAGTGGTGTGGGCCGGTCTTCCTCAAGTCCTTCCCCCCTCTCCCCACCTCCAGCAGTGCGAGCTGAGTCTATCCCGGAGCACCAGGCTGGGGGGTCTCTGGTGACCAGTGATATAAGACTGATTTTTGTGTGTTTACTCATTCTCAAGGTTGGTCTGAATTGCAGCATTTGTGGCATTTCTTAGACTTGAGTTTTATGCTTTGCTCTTTGTCATTTTGTGCAGCTAAGCTTCTCCCCAGAGCTGCTGCCCCTGTTGGCCTTCAAGTGGAGCTAAGGGACAACAGATTTTTATTTCAGCAGTTCAGGCCAACAGATTTTCCTACCCTGTGACCAAACAACCGGTCCAAACAAAGATAAATAGGGGAGGGAGAAAATGTGTCCTTCCCAAACTGCTTGCCTCACCTCCATGGTCCTTTCTCAACATCCCAGGCCATGTCTGTCTTTGGAGCATACAATGAGACTTTCCTTTGCCCGTTTCTTTCATTTTTTCTGCCGCGGCAGCAGTGCTGTAAATGTAGACACAGCACTGAAAGTGGGGACCTCCCTCCCGCTGTCCCTGCCGTATGTTGGACTGTGCCTAAGCAGATCAGCGTCCCTGCCTAAGGTGGTGAACCTGCTCTTTGTGGTGGAGCCTTGGCCGTGGGGCAGAAGAAGAGAAGGAGATTTATTGCATGGCAGCATGGGAGGACAGCATTCAGTACCTCCCTTTCCAGGGATCTTCACAGGTGCAGACCCCTGGCTTCAGGTTAAACAGGGAGAACTGGGGCCACAGTGAGAAAGGCATGCAGTGTAGACAGTCACGGGTCACAGGTGAGACCTGTGACTGGCCTTTATCACAGTTTTTGGCTTTGGAGGAGTTGTAGAGAATTCTTACCATTTTATTACTAGAACAAGGTGGTCCCTACATTTTTGGTTGTTTCCTTTTTCTTTTTTAAAAATTACACAAGGCTTTTTTTTTTGTCTTTAAAAACTATGATTACTGAAGGAAAACTAGAAAACCGAAAGGCATGTAGGAAAAGTTAATCTCAACGCCAAGTAATATTTAAATGCTCCAGATATTTTGTATTATACGTAATTTTTCTTCTCTTTTTTTTTTTTGGCAGTACTGGGGTTTGAACTCAGGACCTTGTGCTTAGTAGGTAGACACTCTACTGATAGTAACACTTCTTGCCCTTTTAAAAATTTTTACTTACTGTATTGTTATTTTAAAGGTGATGTACTGAAGGATTACAGTTACAAGAGTCAGGTAATGAGTGCATTTCCTTTTGTACAGTGTCATCTGTTCCCTCACTCTCTCCCAGTCCCTCCCTCCCATCTCCACCCACGAGTGGTGTAGTTCACTTTCATCAGTGTCCAGTGAGCTCCACTGCTGCATTTTTCCCCCTTTCCCCCTTAAGTTCTGTGCTCTCCCTCCACCCTCCCAAAGATATATATGTGAATGCACAATACATAATGAAGGTAGTCATAAAAGATAAAAAAGGAGATATCTCTTGTTTCCCCCCATCTTAGAGTTAGTTTCAATGTATTTATATGTATTATTTTATATGAAGAGTCACATAAGCATTGCACCTTTGTGTTTCTCTCCTATGAATATTTTCCTAGGAGTGTCTAGAGTATCTAGAACCCTGTATAATTTGTCATATCATAGTGCACATTAGCTCTAATTTCCACATATCAGAGAGACCATGCTCCACTTGTCTCTCTGAGCTTGGTTTACCTCACTTAGCATGATTTGTTCTAGTTCATCCAATTTCCCTGCAAATAGAGTCATTTATTCTTTCTAGTGGCTATGTAAAATTCCATCATGTATAGGTACCACATTTTTGGAACTCACTCATCTGATCTGTTTCGTATTTTGGCTATTGTGAATAGTACAGCAATGAATGTGGATGTGCAGGCGTCTTTATCATATCCTGGTTCGTGGTGTTCAGGGTAGATGCCCAGGAGTGGTATGGCTCGGTCATAGGGAGGATCTGTTTAGTTTTCTGAGGAACCTCCAGACTGCTGTCCAGAGGGGTTGTACTACTTTACATTCTCACCAACAGTGTAATAGGGTTCCCTTTCCCCCACATCCCCACCAATATTGTTCAAATTCCTGATGTTGGCCAATCTAACTGGGGTGAGATGGAATCTCAGAGTTGTTTTGATCTGTATTTCCTTTATGGCCAGGGATGATGAGAACTTCATGTGTCCCTTTGCCATTTTTTCTTCTGAGAAGTCTCTCCTTAGCTCCCTCTATTATGGTTTATTACGTTTGGGAGGGGTTAGTTTCTTGACTCCTTCCATATATTCAATATTAGGCCTTTATCTAATATATTACTGTAAAGATCTTTTCCCAGTTTGTTGGCTATCTTTCTAGTTTAGTAACTATGTTGTTAGCTGTGCAAAACCTTTTTATTTTGATGTGGTCCTACTTGTCAAGTCTCCTATCTGTTGTGCCCCTCTTCAAGAAGCTTCTACCTATACCTGTACAATCTAGTGTTTCTCCTACTCTGTCTTGCAATTATTTCAACGTTTCCGGTCTGACATTGATGTCTTTCATCCACGTTGAATTGATATGCATGGTGACAAACAGGGATCCTCTTTTGCTTTTCTGCTTATGGACGCCCAGTTTTCCCAACACCAATTAAGGAAGAGGCTATTTTTTCTGTATATCTTTGGCTCCCTTATCAGATAACTGTAAGTGTATGGATTTATTTCTGGGTCTTCAAATCTCTTCCATTGATCTTCAGGTATATGTTTTTGCTAATACCAAGCTGTTTTTATTATTAGAGCTCTGTAGTAGAGCTTGAGGTCTGGTATTGTGATACCACTTGCATTACTTTTTTTTCCCCCAGAATTGCTTTGGCTGTTCTAGGCCATTTTTGTTCCATATGTATTTTTGGATTGTTTTCTCTATCTTGGTAAACAACATCATTGGGCTTTTGATGGGGATTGCATTGAATTTGTACATAATTTTTGGCAGGATGGCCAATATTGATTCTACCTGTCCATGAACATCTTTGCATTTCCTGGTGTTGTCTTTGATTTCTTCAAATTTTTATAGTTTTCACTGTAAAGATCGAAGTCTTTGGTTAGGTTTAGACCTAGGTTTGTTTTTTTGTCATTGTTGTTTTTGAGACTATTGAAAATAGAGTTGTTTTCCTGGTTCCCCTTTCTGCTTATACATTGTTGGCACACAGAAAGGCTACTGATTTTTCTTTCTTTTTTTTTTTTTTTTTGACGGTGCTGGGGCTTGAACTCAGGGTCTGAGCACTGTTCCTGGCTTCTTTTTGCTCCAGGCTAGCACTCTACTACTTGAGCCACAGCACCACTTTCAGCTTTTTCTTTGTATGTGGTGCTGAGGAATCGAACCCAGGGCTTCATGCATGCTGGACGATCATATGGGTTTTGTCTTTGGCTCGGTTGATGTGCTATGTTACGTTTATTGGTTTGTGTATATTAAACCAGACTTGCATCGGTGGGATGAAGCTTACTTGGTCATAATGTATGATTTTTTTTATTAGTTTCTAGATTCTGATGGATAATATTTTATTGAAGAGCTTTGTATCTATGTTTATCAGAGAAATTGGTCTGTAGTTCTCTTTTTTTTTTTTTTTTCTTTTGTTGGATCCTTACCTGATTTGGGGGTAAGTGTGATATTGGCTTCATAGAATGAGTTTGGAATTGATCATTCTGTTTCTATTTTACATAAAAGTTTGAGGAGTACCAGTGTTAGTTATCTATCTTTTTGTTTTTTGGTTTTGGTTTTGGTTTTTGTCGGTGGTGGGGCTTGAACTCTGGGCCTGGGCACTGTCCCTAAGCTCTTCAGCTCAAGGGTGTGCTCTACCACTTCAGCTACAGCTCCACTTGGAGCTTCCTCAATCTCTTTCCATGTTATGGGCCTGTTTAATTAGTTTATATCTTCTTGGTTCAGCTTAGGCAGTTTCTATGTCTCTAGAACTTTGTCCATTTCTTCTAGGTTTTCCATCTTACTTGAGTATAGGTTTTGTTTTTTTTTAAGTAGTCCTTTATAAGCTTGGATTTCTTGGATGTTTGTTGTAGTGTTTCCTTTGCCGTAGTAGTAGTCTCTCCATTTTGTTGTTGTTTTTTCCCTCAAAGAACCAGCATTTTGTTTCATTGATTTTATGTATAGTTTTTTGTGTGTGTCTATTTAGTTAATTTCTGCCCTAATCTTTGCCATCTCTCTCCAGCTAGTAGTTTTGGGTTTGGTTTGTGGTTGTCTTTCTACGAATTTTAGTTGTATTTTAGTTGAGGTTATTTACTTGAGCTGTTTCTGTTTTCTTTATGTTTGCACTTAGAGCTATGAACTTTATTCTTAGCACTGCTTTTGTGTATCCCAGAGGTTCCATTGTGATGTTTTCATTTTCATTGAATTACAAAAACTTCCTAATTTCTTCCTTTATTTCTTCTGTGACATATGTCATTCAGTAATGTGTTATTTAGTCTTCATGTGGGTGAGTGTTTTCTGCAATGTTTTGTTGTTGAGAACTAATTTGATTTCACATAAGATACAAATCAGATAGGATACAAAGAGTTATCTCAATTCTCCTGTATTTGCTTAGGTTCTTTGTGTGTCCTATGGTCTGATCAATTTTGGAGAATGTTCCATGGGCTACTGAGAAGAATGTGAATGGGTTGTTGGGTGGAATACTAAGTCCATTTGGGTGATGGTGTAATTTAATTTTGTCTTTTGTTTGGTTGACTTATCCTTTGGCACGATGGAATGTTAAAATCTCCCACTATTATTGTGTTGGGGACTATTATGTTCTGAAGTCCAAAAGTGTTTGTTTAATGTATTTAGGTGCTCCATTATTTGGTGCATAAATATTGACCACTGTGATTTTCTCTTCATAGATCATTCCCTTTATTAATATGTAATGACCTTCTTCGTGTCTTCCTACTGCTTTTAATGAGAAGTCTATTTTATCAGTTACCAATATAGCTACTCCTGCCTTCTTGCAATATGTATTTACATGAAAGATCTTTTTCCATCCTTTGTGAGACAACAAGTGGTTGGATCTTGGTTGTGATCCAATCTGCTGCTCTGCTTCTCTACTTGTTTTGTTGGGTAATTGAGTCTGTTAGTGTGTAAGGTTATTCTGGAGAGGGATGTTATGTTTTCTGCCATTTTCTTGGTTTCCTATAATTTACTTTCCTTTTCTTGTGTTTACTAGCATAGTTTTCTAGTGATTTTTGTTGTGTTTCCTTGACTTTGTTTTCTTCAGATTGTATGCTTCTCTTTAGTATTCTTTGTAATCTGGTTTAGAGTTCATGAATTCCTTTAACTTTTGTCACAGAAGGTTTTAGTTTCACCTTCAATTGTAAATGGCAGATTTACTGGGTACACTGGTTTGGGTTGGCAGTTGTTGACCTTCAGAGCTTGAATTATCCTTTTCCATGTTCTCCTTGCATTCAGTTTGTGTGGAGACATCTGCAGTGATTCTGACCTTGTTTTCATTATAGTATAGCTCCTTCTTTGCATTTGCTATTTCTTTTTTTTTTTTTTTTTGCCAGTCCTGGGGCTTGAACTCAGGGCCTGAGCACTGTCCCTGGCTTCTTTTTGCTCAAGGCTAGCACTCTGCCACTTGAGCCATAGCACCACTTCCGGCTTTTTCAATGTATGTGGTGCTGAGGAATCGAACCCAGGGCTTCATGTATACGGGACGAGCACTTTACCCTAGGCCATATTCCCAGCCCCATTTGCCATTTCTTAAGGTCAGAGTTTTCACTATGATGTGTCTAGAAGTATTTCTTCTTGGATCCTGTCTGCTAGGAGCTGTGTATAACTCTGGCAGGTGAGATTTTTCTCTCTTGAGATTGGGGAAGTTTTGTTGGTATTTTTGTTGAATAGATTTTTCAGTGCCTTTATTTTTTTATTCTTTTCCCTCATATATCTTGAATATGCATAGATTAGATATTTTGGCTGAAATGCTAATTCTCCAATTTCCCTTTGGTATCTTGAGTGTGTTTTTTTCCATGCGTTTTATTTTTTTGTTCTAATTCTTGTGTTTTATCCTCAACTTTTGATACTATATTACTTATTTCACTTATTCTTTAGCTTATGCTTTCAACTGTCATTTGCAATAGGGAAACTGAGCCTTTCATGCTTTCAGGCTCTTTGTTCAAGTCTCTTCTCAAGGTGTTAATTTCTTCTTTTAATGAGATGTGTAGCGTTTCTTCATTTTCTCTGTATCTTTCTAGGTGACCTGTATATTCTTGGTCATTTCCTCCTTTGTATTCCATTTGTTTTTTGATATCCCCTTTTATTTCATAGGCCAGTTCTCCCATTATTACCTTTTGTCCTCCATCTCTTCTTCACTCTCACTAGGGTTCTTCCCTGGATTGCTGTTGGCTTTTGGATGCAGCTTGTCTTCATCATGAATTTTGTAATCTTCCATTGTGATTGGCATTTGAGTTCAGGGATTGTCAGGGTGTTCAGATTGTGTATTAGGTTCCGTGGTGGTAGTGTGCGACTCACTGGGTGGACCTCCGTGGGACTTGTGTTTGCGGCTTTCAACTCAGGCCAGTGATGTGGGGGCAGTCTGGTGTCCTGGCCTGGGTTTAGGTCCAGTGGCAGGCTCCGGTTCTGTGGTGCACAGCAGTCTAGTGTCCTGTTCCGGATCTGTGTCTGAGGTAGGTGGATTCTTGCTATTTGTAGTAGATAGGTCATCCTGGCCTGAATCCTGGATTGATGTCTTATTTCCAGAAGGGAAGGGAGCAGCGTTCCGGCACCTGGACCTCATTTGAATCCTGGATGGGGCAGATCCTCACTCTGGGGTACAGGGAGGTTTGTCCACTTGAGTCCTGGACTGTCATCTACTTCCTACGGGGTAGGGAGCAGTGTTTGAACTTCTGGGACAGGTGTGAGCCTCAGAAGGGTAGGTTCCCGCAGGGTGATGTGGGTAAATAGTCCTCACTTGAGTCCTGGACTGGTGGCCACTTCCCATGGAGGGAAGGGCTGTGTTTGAACCTCTGGGACAGGGGTTCGGAGGGGCAAGGTTCCCGGAGGGCTGGGCAGGGAGATTGTCTCTGCTGCCCTTTAGCAGGTCAGGTTTCTTTCTGGGCCATCAGCTGTGGTTGCTGGGAATGCAGAGTCCCAGTGCCCAACCAATATCAGTCCCAGTTTGTTTTGAGCTGATGAGCAGCAGGGTGGTGAAAGTTTGCTGCCTGGGTGAGGTGGTCCTCCGTTACCGATTGGTGGCTCCGGTCACTGTTGCGGCGTAGTCATGCCGCAGGGGTGGGAGGTGGGGGGAAAGCACTTCCCAGTTTTCCATCCTTGTGTGTGTTAGGTACAAGTTCTTCATCCTTATGATTCTTTCTTTACCTTTTCCTGTTGTCTTCTTGAGGTGAAGTGCGCATTAGGACCCCGAATCTCTGTTGGCTCAGAGAGAACTAGGGTGATTCCCTGTTGCTACACTGCCATCTTCCCAGCCACCTCTTGGGTGTTCCCTTTAGGATGATAAGGCCTGACCTGGTGGAGGTCCTGCCGCACAGAAGCTTCCGGTGAACCTCCTCCTTGTTGTGGCCCAAGGCGATGGTAACGGTGACTGCAGCAGGGACTAGCTCAGATTACAGGGCCCAGATACAGAGTAGCAGGGCTGCCTCTTACAGCGCCTCTCCATGTCTGTGCGTGGAGGCGGCAGCTCAGAGAACACTTTCCTCCTCATTTGTCCGCAGGTGTCCTCCCGGGGTTCCGGATTGGCGGCTGAGCACGAACATGTGCAGCCCAGCTCCCCGGGTTCGTGCAGCTGGCTGACTGGGTTAGCGCTCTTGTTGGTGGCAAGCGCTGGCTCTTAGCCAGTAGTAGTGGCCCTTAAAATTGTTGCTTCTAGCCAGGGCCAAGCAGCTAGAAGGGTGAGTGGCAGTGCTGCCTGGCTTGTGGTTTCCAGGCTCCTGTCCCATTGGTCTGTGCTGTCTCAGTCAGGATCCAGGAAAAGCCCACTTGAGGACCTGGGTGCCCAGCTGTGTGTTGAGGGAACAGGCCTGCGGCTGACACCGGCTGATGGTGGTGTGTGGAGACGGGCGGCAGGCTGGGTTGTGCCACGCCGGGTGGGCCTGCGGCTGACACCGGCTGATGGTGGTGTGTGGAGACGGGCAGCAGGCTGGGTTGTGCCACGCCGAGTGGGCCTGCGGCTGACACCGGCTGATGGTGGTGTGTGGAGACGGGCGGCAGGCTGGGTTGTGCCACGCCGAGTGGGCCTGCGGCTGACACTGGCTGATGGTGGTGTGTGGAGACGGGCGGCACTTTCTGTTGGTGCTGAGTTCAGGGAGTCTTGTCTCTCCTCAAGGTGTCTGAGGTCCTTTCCCAGGACCTTTCCAGAGCGGCTTCTGTGGGGTGGCCTGGGCGGGGGCCTCTACGCAGATGCATGAAGCAGCTGTATGGGCTAGGTTTCCACCATGCTCAGCCCCCAGGGGCCTCCCTGCCTGACTTGGGAGTCATGACACTCATGTGGAGGCTTCACTGTGTGCCTTCCTAGCCCCCCTCTGCTCTGCTGGACCCACAGAATGGAACTGAGGCTACCCCTGCCCCACCCAGCACCCTGAGGGCACCTTGGATGCAGTGCGCTGGGCCCTCTACTAGCTGCTGGCACTTGTCACACTATCCAAGGACCCCGAGGCTGGGGCCTGCCCTGAGCTCCAGCAGCGCAGCCTCTCCGTGTGCCTTACCATTGGGAGGGTTCTTGAAGCCCAAAGCCGTCTCTGTGAGCTTTTGGCACGGGCCTTCCTTGGCCTCTTGGTGGGGCTGTTCAGCTGAAGGGGCTCACTGGGCGCCTGTGAAGGCGCATCCCCTTGGGGCTGGTCAGCGAGGGTCACTTACAGATGTCCCCGTGCCTTTGTGATTGTCCAGATGTTTCAGACAGGGCAGACAGTCACATGAGGACAAGCTGCATTGGCTGTCTAGGATGGACTGTGGCAAGGTCACTTCCTGGGCATAAACCCAGGAGGAAATCCTTCCTCTACCCATGAAGTTGGTATGGGGGAGTCATGGGGCTGGAGGCCGGTTTTGGAGGCTGGAGCCTTGGCCTGTGTGGGATTGCTGAGCACGATGGCCTGCTGTCCGCAGAGCTGAGTGTCAGAGGAGGTCAGGGTGGAGCACAGGACAGAGGCCCTGGTTTCCCGTTGGTTGAGGGCTTGAGGCTCTTCTCACTGTGACTTCCAGCCAGGTGCTTGTCGGCCCTGGCTGCACATTTGTGGAAGGAGATGGTAGCATTTGGGTCTCCTGGGGTGTTGAGGACAGCATTGGGCAGCAGCAAGCGCTAGTTTGGCATGGAGCCCTGTGACTGCCAGGTGGAGCAGGCCTCGTAGCTTCTCACAAGTCCTGTGGCCATGGGCCAGGACTCTCTGTCCCCCATCCACAGGTGGCGCCAGCCCCTCCTTGCAGGTCCTGAGACTGACTTCAGGCAGAAAGGTCCCGGCTCAGCACACACTGCTTTGCTCTCCCAGGGGATCCGCCAGGTGGCTCACACCGGCTACTTGTGTTCACGGCATCTCTGGAGCCCTTGACATCCTGGAGAGAATGGACTAAGATGAAGTCAGAAGCTGAGTTTACTTGTATGGCTTTCATCATTCTCCGGTTCTGGAAGGACATTGCTGTTGTTTGTGAGGGAAAATGAACTGAGGTCTCTCCTGGAATTGGGGTGGCCCACTTCAGTGTTGAGGTCTTCCTACATTCTCCCTATTCCGTCCATTCCTGAAGGTCTGTGTTCCACATCTCTGGGGAGCTGCTTTTGGGAGGGATGCAGGAAAGCCCATTCTTCCAGGGCGGAGTTCAAAGGTCACTGGCACCCTGGCTTCTGAGGTGTCCCCAGACCTCCTCAGTGCTCTCGTTGCAAGCAGGTGGAAGGAGGCTGAGGGACGCTAAAGGAGCTGGTTTTCTGGCATGTGAGGAGCCAGCAGCCTGGTTATCCCAGATGACAGTGGCCAGGTGAGGGCTCCCTGTTCCGTTCTGTGAGCCTGCTCAGCATCCCAGTGGGAATGGGGAAGAGATGCTCCTAAATGCACAGTTCACCTGCTCCTCAGCTGGCCTTGGGTCTTGAGAGGCTTTTCCTGGGCTCTCCTGTGCTTCCTTGCCCTCTTCACAGCCCCGACTCCCAGTGTCCTGGGCCGGGACTCTCGACTCCAGAGTTCCGGTGTGTCTTCCCCACTCGCTCCCCTTGGGCTGGACCTGGGTGGCCATTGGACCCCCAGAGGGCATGGCTGGGGAGAAGGGCTGACTCCTCCACCCCTCAGCCCTCACATCCAGGGGTTCCAAGGGCCCCCTGTGGGCACTGAGTGTGTGGCAGCCTCTCTTTACCACACCTCCACTCTCCTAGTGCCTGTCCTGGTTTGGGCGTAATCACTTCTATCCTGGATGCTGACCCTGCGCCTGGCTGGTGGCTTCTCTGGGCTGCCACTGCAGGGGATGCAGGCCGGGATGCAGGCCGGGCCGGGATGCGGGCTGGGATGCAGGCCGGGTGGGGATACATGCCAGGCCGGGATGCAGGCCGGGAGGGGATGCAGGCTGGGAGGGGATGCAGGCTGGGATGGAGTCTGGGCCGGGATGCAGGCTGGGAGGGGATGGAGTCTGGGACAGGATACAGGCCAGGCCGGGATGCAGGCTGGGATGGAGTCTGGGCCGGGATGCAGGCTGGGAGGGGATGCAGGCCGGGATGCAGGCCGGATGCAGGCTGGGATGCAGGCTGGGCCGGGATGCAGGCCGAGCGGGGATGCAGGCCAGGCAGGGATGCAGCTGGGTTGGAGTCTGGGCCGGGATGCAGGCCGGGAGGTGATGCAGGCTGGGAGGGGATGGAGTCTGGGACAGGATACAGGCCAGGCTGGGATGCAGGCTGGGATGCAGGCTGGGCCGGGATGCAGGCTGGGCAGGGATGCAGGCCGGGCAGGGATGCAGGCTGGGATGGAGTCTGGGCCGGGATGCAGGCGGGAGGTGATGCAGGCTGGGAGGGGATGGAGTCTGGGACAGGATACAGGCCAGGCCGGGATGCAGGCTGGGATGCAGGCCGGGAGGGGATGCAGGCCGGGCGGGATGCAGGCTGGGAGGGGATGGAGTCTGGGCAGGGATGCAGGCCGGGCAGGGATACAGGCCGGGCTGGCGTGCAGCCCACGTCTCCCTGGCTGCTCATGCCCAGTGACCTGTCTGGTTTCAAAGGCAGCAGTGGCCTGCGGTGCCTGTCTGCCTTTGTTAGCATGTGTCTCATCCCCGCCTTGCACTGAGCCAAAAATAACTCCACGTCCCTGACCTGGGGCTGAGGAGGATGCAGCTGCTGTGGCTCTGCAGCGGCTAGCGCTGCCTGCCTGTGTGTCCAGGATTTGTGGGCAGACACCTGCCGTGCCGCCCTTCCTGGGCGAGCGTGTACCTCTGAGGCGGTGGGGCCTGAGTCCCCTGGGCGCTTCATTGGTAGTCTGTATCTTATGTGTTTCTGCTGCAGTCTTGGAGACCATCTGGCTGGGGCGTGCCATCTGCCCCAGGTCTCCTCCCATCCTCTGTGCCCCCCAGCTGCCCCCTGTGGGGTTGTGCTGGACGCTGCACCTGCAGAGCAGGACTCGTGTAGTGCATGGCTTGGCTGGCCCAAGAGGAGGATGGGGTATAGATCTGAGGCTGGAGTCCAGTGTCCTCTCTGAGGCCCCAGGCCCCAGCAAGCTCACCTTTGCTCCATGGCCTAAAGGGGAGTTGCTGTAAGTTCCTGGACCCTCCTATCTAGCAGCTCCTATGTACTCTGTCCATTCTTTGGGTAGTGACTGGGGGACTCCTTCCTCCTGGGCCCTCGCCCTACGCTTGAGACTGCCTGGAGGCCAGCAGCAGAGCTGGTGCGCCGCGGCCGGGCCCGGCACCCCGTGCTGCCCCGGCTGCAGCACTCTCTGGCGCCTGTCCAGGCCCCGACTCACAGTGACCTCCGGGTGGCATCTCCATCTGTGGACGCACTCAAGGGCAGGACACCGTGAGGCCCCATCCAGCCGCACTCGCCTCGTGACCGGCAGAGGGCAGCAGAGCCACGTTCCTTTCTAGGTCAGCCCAGCGTCAGGCCCATGCCGTGCCATGGCCAGAGAGAGGCGCTCAGGGGCTGGTGTTGGAAAGTGAGCTCAGGGATGTGAGCAAGTTGTCCTTAGGGAAATTTTTAAGATGTAAACCTTGTTGAGCAAGTTCTTCCCTAGTGTGAGTTCTGCACCCAAACATAATGCATGCAACCCAGTGTTAGGCAGACCCTGTGTGGGGCACGGACGCCCGCGTCCTTGTCTGTGCAGCGGCTGGGTCCCTCCGTGCTCCCTGTGTGTGTCCTCAGCTGCCCCCTCCCGGTCGGGTGGGAAGTTGTGGTTTAGGCCCAGCGTCCTTGTGAGGAAACCCTGTGGAGGCGCTGGAGCTGAGCGGGTGAGCCAGTGTGGCCCAGAGGCTCCCCTGTGCTCCTCCACACGTCTTCCGGGTCCTCTGTGGTGCAGCCGAGAGCGGACAGATGGGATCCGAAGCCAGCATGGAGCCAGCGGAGGCTGGGCTCTGTCCTCCTCACTGCCTCTTACTGGCGGCCTAGCACTCCCTCCGGCAGGGACCCCAGGGGTTTCTCCTGTAGTGCTGTGAGCGCAGAGGCTGGTGGGGGTGCACGTGTGAAAGTGACCCCTCCCCATCCCAGAGCACTGCGTCTGAGAGCACAAGGAGGGGGGGCAGGCTTTCATTGGATCCAAGTTGCCTGTTGGAGCTGACGGCCTTAACGCAGTCCGAGTATCCAGCAGTGGAAGGAAGGTCATGCAAGAGGGCTGCCCCCCTGCAAGCTGCCCTCCGCTCCCCGTGCTTGGGAAGGAGGTGGACGCGGAGGCGGTGCCTGCCCTCCGGCACTGCGGAGGCCCAGGCGGGACCTGGCAGGGCCAGCACCTCCCCGGCTCAGCCTCTCCAGGCAGTGAGAGAACCGTGGATGGGCCAGGGGCCAGGCGCCCTGAGTCTGGGAGAGCAGGGGAAAGGACTGATATGGCCCCTCAGCCCATTCTGCCAACGCCTGGCTCCCTAGGAGTGGAGCCAGCCCATGGCAGAGTTGAAACATCTCCTTATAATTACTAGTGTAAGGAGTAAACGTATCACGGGGGAGAAAGCAGAAAGCATGCCCTTCCCGGTCCTTCTCCCCTGCAGCGCCGTGCTATCCGCTCTCCGCACCTGTTTGCTCGGAGCTTCCCGCATGCTGCCCCCTGCCCCTGAGCCTGGTGTGCCTCACTCTGGAGGCCTCGTGCCTGGACACTGGGCCCTCAGAACGCCTTTCTAGAACTCTGTTCAGGAAGTGGGCCTGGAGGTTCTCCTTGGGGACCAGAAGACTGTCCAGGAACTTCCTTGCCCTGTGGGTCTGTCCTCTGCTCTTTGGTGCTACCCTCCCAAGGGATGGAAGCTCAGCCTACCACAGTGGTTTGGGGCCTTGGTGAACTTGGAGGTTCCTCCCTTGTTTGAGTGAGTGTGTTGTGGCCACCCACCCACCTGGGGGAAGACTGGCAAGAAGGTGTCGTCTGAACGTGTGTGTTGCTGTTCCTAAGCCTGACACTCATGATCTGGGGGCTGGGATTGTTTGGGTTCTTAGCTGTTTGTGGCTCCCGCTCCTTGCTGGCAGCTGGCCTGGGCCAGAGGCGGCAGCGGGTTTCTAAACGGGACCTTGGAGGTGGGGTGGGGAAGGAGGCTTGCATGGGATGCCCTGTGCAGCTGTGCCACCCATCCTGCTTTCTGGCACTGCCCTGAGCCTGACAGGAGCAGCTTGATCTTGCATTCCCAAGGCCCTCATGACATGGAGGTGCCCCAGCAGAGCCTGTGACGCCGGGCCGTCCTGGAGTGTTCTGAGTGGTCGGCCCCCAGTGCACCTGGCCCTGTGGGTTCCTTTCCCTCAGGCCCGTGGCTGGGCCACAGTGAACGACCCCAGGGTAGGTGGGACGTGGTGTGATTTTTACCCATCCTGCAGGGCTGGTGAGGGCAGGCAGGCAGGCAGCCCTTGAAGGGCTGAGCCCCAAGGTCTGAGCTGCACCTCCGGTTTCCGTCACAGTAGAACGCTGCGGAGTGGAGCCCAGCTCCGCGTGCCCTTGCTCCCTTGCTCCCTTGCTCCTCCTCCAGCAAGCCAGGGCGGTTTGCGCTGTACAGAATCCAGCTGTGGCTGCAGAGGCAGGCCTGTGCTTGCTCGAGAGGTGAGGGGGACGCTTGTGTTCCAGCACCTCATTCCCTTTCCGGAGCGGGCACAGCTGACCCCGGAGGTGCCAGCTGCTGTGGTCTGAGTCGCTGTGCCTGCCTAGCTTAGAGGCAGGCCTTGCCAATCCGCTTCGTCCTCGTAGCCTCTGGGTTTCCTGCATACATGTGTGGCGCCTGTGTAAGCCATCTCATGTCCTTTTTTTGCCGGTCCTGGGGCTTGAACTCAGGGCCTGAGCACTATCCCTGAACTTCTTTTTGCTCAAGGCTGGCACCCTATCACCACTGGAGCCACAGTGCCCCTTCTGGCCTTTTCTTTTTTCTTTCTTTTCTTTTTCTTCCCCCCCCCCCCCCCCCCGGTCCTGGGCCTTGGACTCAGGGCCTGAGCACTGTCCCTGGCTTCTTTTTGCTCAACGCTAGCACTCTGCCACTTGAGCCACAGCGCCCCTTCTGGCTGTTTTCTATATATGTGGTGCTGGGGAATCGAACCCAGGGCTTCATGTATACGAAGCAAGCACTCTTGCCACTAGGCCATATCCCCAGCCCTCTGGCTTTTTCTTTTTATGTGGTGCTGAGGAATGGAACCCAGGGCTGCATGCACAGGCAAGCACTCTACCACGAAGCCACATCCCCAGCCTGATCTCATGTCCTAAGTCAGCTTTTGTGCTTTGTTCATGGTCCTGGCTTCTTCGGAGGGAGAGAAGCCAGGCTCCTGGTCTTGGCCGCTTGGCTGTGCTACTGAGGAGTCCTGGTGGGTTCCCACGTGCTGAGCTCCCTAGGGGCAGCCACACAGATAGCAGGACTCTGCCTGCTGTCCACGGAGAGTGCCATGGGTTTGAGTCAGCCTTCCTTTCTTGGTGTTGGCTCGTGGTCTTGCAGAGTGCCCGTCCTCTGGGCTCTTGTGTCTCATGTAGACTTCAGGAGGAGTGGGACAGCCTGTCAGGGCTGGGAAAAGTTCACCCCATGGATGGGTGGGGTGACACTGGCGGTGGGGGCCAGTCAGCAGTTTCACCCCACAGAGAGCCTGGGTGCTCTTCTGAGTACTGAGTGCCTCGCTGTGACTCGCCTCCATTGCAGCCGGCACGGGGTGGGGGGTGGGGGGGAGGGTCTGGGCCTCTGCCGGGCCATGTCCCTTCTCTGGATCACAGCGAGTGATGATGGGCTGCAGCACGGCGGGGGAGGGGAAGCCGGCGGGGCTCCTGCAGGAGGGCCGGGAGGGGCTCCTGGTGGACGCAGCAGCTGTGGGGACATGGCCTTGCCAGCCCTGGAAAATGCCTGTGGGGCCAGACCACACGGTGTCTCCTGTCACAGTCAGTTGCAGGGTTTGGCATCTGCCCTTCTGATGTGCAGAATGGTTTGGGGTGCTTAACAGTTCATCACGAGAGGCGATTTTCATCGACGGGGCCGGGTCAGAGCTGGTTCAGTGCATGCTTACTTCAGAGATACGTAAAACTGAGCGAAGATGAAAGCAACCATTTTGGAAGCCAGAATTTTGCTAAAATGATGAACTGTTAATACAGATAGGATACTGTACGTGTTTACTTATTTTACAGAAAAATGAGGGTTTGCATTTGCAAGGCCTGGATTCCACCCATCACTAAAGCAAATTCAAAACCTGACCAAGGACACAAGAGCAGGAGTGGAAGCTAATGGAGGGGTGGATGGATGGAAAGAGGATTGGTAGGACGTGCAGTCAGGATGCACTGGAGATAGAAACAGAGCGGGAAAGTGTGGTAGCGTGTTTGAGAAAATACATGGATGGGGCTGGGTGGTTAATTTTTCAAGGTAGCGATTCTCATTTCGGTTACTTGGCCTCAGTTTATAAACGTATTTTGGGTTTGTCTTTAAAGCAGGCCTTTAATTACGTGGTGCTGTTTAGATGGTAAAGAACTTATAAGAAAGAAGGGCGTTGACTCTTGCTGTGCCCTCCAAGGTAACTGCCCTCCTGTCCCCCGGGCGTGCCAGCAACGGACCTCACAGAGCTCCTCGGGTGAGGCCTCCCATTTGGTGACTCCTGCCTCTTCCCCTCCCCTCCTCACACAGGTGTGCCCCATCCCTTGCCTCTCAGGTTCCCGGGAAGCGAGGTGCCACATCAGCACTTGAGTTTGGGGGCTGCTGAGATCACCTTTGTGAACTGGAGCACTGGTGCATTGGTGGTAAAACTATGGCTGTGGGATTATGAATCACAGATACACCCATCTAAGACACCCGCAGATGCTGCCTGGAGGGAGTGCCGGGCATTGGTACCAAGAGCCTGCCTGTCACCAGACCCGGGCGGGCCAGGGGTACAGTCCTGGGCCTGTATCCTCAGGACAGAGGATAATAGTAGCTAGCATATACAAGTGTACTGTCCTTTATGACCAGGTTCATTTCTCTTGGAGCTGTGTGCTCCTTTTTCCTTGTTTTTCCCTATTCGGTTGTTGTACAAGGGGTTTGTTTCAGTTTCACGATTGATATGTGTATCTAAGACGAGAGTCAGCCTTCCATCATCCTTGCCCTCCCCTCTTCCCTTCCTCGGTAACCTTGGGTAGTATACCATTTGCCCACCCTTCACCCGCCCCCTCCCATTAGCTTCCACTCCTGCTCTCAGCATGTTTCTTACTGACCTGAAAAAGCTATTTAGGTGATCTGCAGATGACCTCTCAACTGGTGGGTCCTTTTGAGTTTGTTCGTGTAATTTTGTACCTTGTAGAGGGGTTAAACTTGACAGTAGTAAAAGTTACTTCTTGTGTATGTCTTGTGACTCCCCGGACAGCTTGCTTTACTAGATCCCACTGCCAGGCTGGTGGGGGAGGGGGGCTGTCGGCCTTCCGGCTGTGGGCGGGTGGGGGGCTCTGCTCCCAACAGCTCACCTTGAGCTGAGGGCCCTCCGCGATTTTGGCCACACCCCGGGCACTGCTGTGCAGCCACGCTGGGCCCTGGGCCTGGAGGTGCTGCAGCGCAGAGGTGGCGTGGTCCTCCCCAGGGGGAGGAGCGGAGGCTGCTCCCTGCCACCCCGCAGCACGGGGCGGACCCCGGACCACTGCGCTTCCTCCTCCAGCCCTGCTCCTGTACCGGCCGTCCTGGCAGCCCCTTCCCGAGTCTGGGTGAGGTCTGGGGAGAGAAGTCCTCCCTACCAAGGCCTGTCTGCTCTGCAGAGTGGTAGCTTCCCGGAGATGGCTGCCTGGAATCTAGTCTGGGGCTGGTTGGGAGCACCTCGCCCACTGGTCGGTGCCCACACATGCCAGGCAACTGCAGCATGCTACCCCTCGGGGTACAGGCCTGTGGTGACGGGCTAGGCTGCTCCTGTAGCTGTGCACTTGTCCAGCTTTTGTCCTCTTAATGCTTCAGTTGTGTTGCTTCTGTAGAGGGGTCTCTCCAGCCTTGCTGTCCCTTGGCTGTGGACCTGAGGCTAGCCCGTGGTGTCCAGTAGCCCAGCACACACCTTGGTGGGGACAAGTGCGGATGTCTGGCTCTGCTTGTTCTCCTGACGCGTGCTGGCACTTCACCGAGCCGCTGTGTCTGGAGCAGCCAGCACAGTCAGAATCGCCCCCGCCTCGCCCACAGGTCCCAGGACACAGGGTGGGGGCTGTGGCTGTGGGCCGTTGTCCTGTGAGAGCAGAAGGGCTACCTGAACGCTCACTTGTTGCTCATATGCTCTCTCCTCAGGTTCGGAGGCAAAGGCCGTTCTGCCTAAGAAGGAGAAACTGAGGCTGCGGCGTGAACAATGGCTACAGAGTAAGTTGTGCCCTCATCTCCAGGGCAGCCGTGCCAGGGCCTTCATCCGACAGGCCCCTGCCTGTGCCCAGACCACACAGGCTGGGGTTCCCTCCTGGGGTCACTGGTCCTGGCCCTAGCTCACGGCACCCTGACAGAAACCACGGAGCAGGCCGCTCAGGCTCTCAGCTGGGGGGGGACGCCGTACCGGGTGGCCTGTCCCCAGAGTGAGTAGCATCGCCTGGCCCACCAAGGAAGCTGGCTTCTCCGTCCCTTTGGATTAAAAGGGCCTGGTTTTTGCTCCCATGGTAAGGATTTTTTTTGTGTACCTGTGCTGGGGTTGAACCTCAGGGTCTTGCATTCTCTCCTTTTTTTTTTTTTTTTTAGCTCATGGCCTGTACTATACCACTTGAGCCACACCTTCAGGTCAACTTTGTTTTTTTGCCAGTCCTGGCGCTTGGACTCAAGGCCTGAGCACTGTCTCTGGCTTGTTTTTGCTCAGGGCTAGCTAGCGTGCTGCCTCTTGAGCCGAAGTGCCACTTCCAGCCTTTTCTGTGTATGTGGTGCTAAGGAATCGAACCCAGGGCTTCATGCATGCTAGGCAAGCACTCTACCACTAAGCCACACTCCCAGCCCCCGTGAGTCAGCTTTTTTTTTTTTGCCAGTTAGTTGGTGATGGAGTCTTAAGGACTTTTCTGCCTGAGTTATCTTCAAACCATTATCCTTAGATCTCAGCCTGCTACGTCGCTAGGATTACAGATGTGAGCCATGGTTCCCACCTTCCCATGGGAGGGTTTTTAATCTCGAAGGTGGTGTAGACCTGGTGAGTCTTGAACAGAGACGCCTGGAGCAGACAGACACAGATCCCTCTCGGGTCAGCTGTGTGTCTGGCAAGGGCCATGGTTCTTGTTTTCCTGCCTGCAGCAGTGTTGTCCCAGGCTCACAGCCAGACATGTTTCAACAGGTTGAATGCTTCTCCTCTCACCCCTTTTATTTTGGAATATGTGGTTCTTTTTTATAGTGCTAAGTATTTGCTGATTTAAAAAAAAAGATTTTGTGTTTACATCGAGTGTTACAATTTTGTTCTTGATCTTTTCTTTGTAGGGTGCTTCTGCTGACTCTGAAATTAGTTTGTAATATTTTCTTTCTTTTTTTTTTTTTTTTGGCCAGTCCTGGGCTTTGGACTCAGGGCCTGAGCACTGTCCCTGGCTTCTTCCTGCTCAAGGCTAGCACTCTGCCACCTGAGCCACAGCGCCCCTTCTGGCCGTTTTCCATATATGTGGTGCTGGGGAATCGAACTGAGAGCTTCATGTGTAGGAGGCAAGCACTCTTGCCACTAGGCCATATTCCCAGCCCTAGTTTGTAATATTTTCATCTTAATCTTCTCACATGTTAAAATGTGATTTGCATTATTCTTTGCTTTGATGACTATACATGGTATGTGTTTTTATTTATTTATTGCCAGTGCTGGGGCTTGAACTCAGGGCCTGAGCACTGTCCCTGGCTTCTTTCTGCTCAAGGCTAGCACTCTACCACTTAAGCCACAGCGCCACTTCTGGCTTTTTCTATATATGTGGTGCTGAGGAATTGAACCCAGGGCTTCATGTATATGAGGCAAGCACTCTACCACTAAGCTGCATTCCCAGCCCTTGTTTTTGTTTTTATGGTGCTGAGTTTGAACTCAGGGCCTTGGGCTTGCTAAAATAAATTCTTTACCACTTGAGCCATGCACCTAGCTCTTTTTGCTTTAGTTTGTTTTTCGGATAGATCTTCAGTTTATGCATTGGCTGGCCTCAAGCAGTGATCATCCCAGATCTTCCTTTCAAGGAGATGGAAGACTGAGCACTGTGGCCAGCACCATAGGATGTGTTTTGTAGGTAGCACTCAGAGAAACACACCAGCTTCTCCATGGTTATTAGTTTCCTGTTTTCTGTCATTTCTTGGATGTTTCCTAAGAAATGGTTCATTCCTTCATTTCCCTTTTCACCATTCCTAGCATGGTGAGCTAGATCTGAGCACTGAATGGGTCACGCTGGCCAGGCCTGGACACGTTCGGAGGTGTAACTCTTTGGAATGTATTAGTTCCACCAGCTGGCGGTACCGCTCCTGGTCTCCTTCGAGAGCGCTGATGAACTCCATCTCCACCTTGGCTAGCCGTGCTTCCTTGCTGCTTTCTCACAAGGGTCCCTTGGGTCTTGCTGGATGAGTTAAGTTTTACCTTTTCTGGTCCTAGTTCTCTTTATTTTAATGCTCAGTCCTACTCTTCCATCCTAAATTAGGTGTTTCTGTCTTTCTGGCTCTCTCTTGCGTCTCTCTTTAGGTTTGTTTGGCCATGAAGCCCTTGTGTTTTCATGTTTTCTTTAGCATTGAATGCTGTCAGTTGTCCTCATACGGCTTTAGCTATGTGTGCATTTAACACTGTTTCCTTACCACAGAGGGTCTTCTCTCCCCTCCTGTCCATCCGTCACACTTGTTTGTGCATTCCAAAGTAGATTTCAGATATCAGCACACTTCCCCCCAAATAATTTGGCTACAGGCTAGTTTGTTTATGGGCCCTCGTTTCCCTTTTCCTTTTGAAGATTATGTTTGTGTACAGTGAGTAGTGATGTCCCTTGGAGCCAGTGACCTTCACATCACCACCGAGCCCTCTCGGCGGAGTGGATGGCGGAGTCATGCGGGGAAAGATCTGCCCTGCCCGGCTGCGCACTGGGGCAGCACCTCCCTCCCTCTCCTCTCGAGGCACCCGGCCTGTCCATTTCGGCTCTACTAACAAGGCTGCGTGAATACTTCTTCCCCTTCCTGTAGATGTGTTTTTGTTCCTCTTGTGTAAATACTTAGGAATGGAACACTGGGTCGTAGGGTAGGTGTGTGTTTAGTCTTATAAGCAACTGCCAGACATTTCTAAAGCAGTTGTGCATCTGCGCCCCCACAAGGGGCGTGAGAGTTCTTGGGGCCCGTGTTCTAGCTGAGGCGCTCTGCAGCCCTACAGTCAGGGGGGCACTACCAGGGGGGTGTGCCGTGGTGCTTCCTGCCCACTTGGCCGCCTCTTCAGTGGGGGTCACTTAGCAAGGCTTTTTTGCTTCTTTATCTCTCATTTCAGAGACTCCTTTCTGCATCTTGAAGAGCAGTCCTTGGCCAGCCCTGTGCTGTGTAGGTTATTTCCCTGCAGAACATGACTTTATCTTTTTTAATCACAAGAGCTTAATTTTGAGAAGTTTTATTTCTTCATTGGTTATGGTATATGTACTGTTTAAGAAAATTTGCCTAAACCTAATCATGGAGATAACTTCTCGTTTCCTTCTGGAAGTAGTTTTGCTTTTATCTTCCGGCCGTGGCCCGTCCTGTCTGCCTGCTTGCCACTGTGGTGATGGAGGTCCTTTGTAGCGTGCGACACCTTTGTTCTAGCACTGTTTGTTCTTCATCCGGTGATATTTGGGGTGCCAGTGGGAAAGGCCTGCCAGTGCGGGTCTGCTTCCTGACTCTCTTCTGTCTCGCCAGCCCATGTCTTGCACATGATAAGGTTTCGTCTGATGCGAGTGTAGACGTGGGCAGTGTAGGTCCCCCACCGTGGCCCCTCTGCCCTGAGCATTTTTAGTTCTTGGTGTTTCCATTCAGTGTTACCTCCACCTTGCCAGTGTCTTATTTGGCTCAGGAATGGGGTTGTGTTGAAGCTATAGATCAACTTCAGGAGAATTACCACAACAACAAGTCTATGAAAATGGCATATCGTTGCTGTTGCTCTAGAATTGGGGCTTGAACTCAGGGCCTGGGCGTTGTCCCTTCGCGCTCTCACTAGTGTTCAGCAGCTCCATTTCTGCCTTTTGGTGGTTAATTGGAGATGAGAGCCTCGCAGACTTTCCTGCCTGAGATAGCTTTGAGCTAGATTCTCTAATCTCAGCCTCCTGTGTGGTATTGCATGTGTGAGTCATTGGCACCAGTGGTATTGAGTTTTCATTTCCAGCATTGGTGTTGTGTAGCGGGTTTTTCTGTGTTTCTTCTGGAAAGGTGTGTTGGTATTCTGGTCTAACTGTTTTCTCACCTCTCATAGTACATTCAGTGTAGCTGATCTTTTAAATAGTTCTCTTGCACCTTGTGATATTGCTGCTCCATCTTACACAGATTTGGCTGTTTCCTTGTGGATTCTTAGGACCTCAGTGTTGCTGTGTTCTGTGGCCCTGCTCTGCTGTGTCCCGGCCGCACCATGGTCCTTCCTGCCACTGAAGCAAGCCCTTCCTCCACTCCTGGGCCCGTGTGCCCCAGGATGCTGGCCCTGGAAATGCACACAGACTCATTGCTTTCCCACCTGAGTTCCTCCAGAATTGCGGGGTGCATGTACCCTTGCCTCTCCCAGTCCCTCAGTCGGCCTCAGTCCACTTGGATGCTGTTGGTGTGGTATAGCACCGAGAGCTTGTATTTCAGGTAGGATTCTCTTTTCCCCTGGTTCCTAAAGAGCTGTGTTGGGCAGGCTTGGACACTGCTTGGCTGGTTCGTAGTGTTCTTCAGGAGTGGGGTGGGTAAGGGGAACAGCCATGGTCTGCTGCCGCTTTCGCTTGCTTTCTCTGCTGTCTTATTTTGGTTCTTCATAATTTTCTTTGTGATTCATTGGTCTCGCTGAGAGCCCTGTTTATTTTTGGTCATTCGTGGGGCTTGAACTCAGGGCTTGGCCAGTATCCTTGAGCTCTTTTGCTCAAGGCTGGCATTCTACCACTTAGAGCCACAGCACCACTTCTGGTTTTCTGGTGTTTAATTGGAGATAAGAGTCTCACAGGGACTTCTCAGCCCAGGCTGGCCTCCTGAGTACCTGAGGTTAAAGGTGTGAGCCACCTGGCTTGTGGGCCAGGGAATATTGACTTTTTTTCTTGTTGGCTGTCGTATTGGGGTTTCAGCTCTGAGCCTGGCACTTGCTGGGTCGGCTCTGTCACTCTACCATGTCCCCAGCTCTTTCATTTTTCCAGTAGGCTCTCTTGCTTTTTCCTTAGTCTAGCCGGGGCCTGTGGTCATTCTGTTTATGACCCCCACTTAACTGGGATTACAGGCTTGTTTGTTGAGATGGGGTCTTGCTGACTTTTTGCTGGGGCAGTGCTTGAACCGTGATCCTCGGGTTCTTCTGCCTCCTGTAGCTGTGATAGCAGGCATGAGCCATGGCACCAGACTTGACGAGTTGGCCCTGGATGCCCCATAGCCTCAGTCCTTCCATCTCTTCCTCCCTCTTACCTGGCATTACAGGTTTGTACCACTGCACCTGGGTATTTGGACTTTCTGTGCTGGTACTGGGACTTGAACTCAGGACCTGGGCACTTTCTTAGTTTTTCTTCCAAGGTTGGCACTCTACCACATGAGCCACAGCTCCACTTCTGGCTTTTTATTGGCTTATTGAAGATAAGAGTCTCGTAGACTTACCTGCTGATCCTCAGATCCTGAGTAGCTTACAGGTAGATTACAGGTATGAGCCACCAGCACCCTGCTTGTTTTTAGCCATTCTTTTTTTTTTTTTGCCAGTCCTGGGCCTTGGACTCAGGGCTTGAGCACTGTCCCTGGCTTCTTCCCGCTCAAGGCTAGCACTCTGCCACTTGAGCCACAGCGCCGCTTCTGGCCGTTATCTGTATATGTGGTGCTGGGGAATCGAACCTAGGGCCTCGTGTATCTGAGGCAGGCACTCTTGCCACTAGGCCATATCCCCAGCCCTGTTTTTAGCCATTCTTATGCATTGACTTAAAAAAATTATATATTTGTGTGTGTGAGTGTGTGTGTATATACACTCACACACATATGAGAGAGAGAGAGAATGAGAGAGAATATGAATTAGTCTCACGGCTTCGGTTTATAGTTCTGTTGAAATCCTGGATCCACTGGGCATGGCTAAACCCCTGCTTCTTCTCTGAGCCGCTCAGACATGACAGCGGCCCACCCACTGAGCTCCCCACCCCAATGTCCGTTTCTTTTCTGTGTCTTTCTCAGCACCGCGTGGCCAGATGGAGTGTCCTGAGATGGTGGTTGAGTTCGTAACCGAGGGTCTTGGATTGCTAGGAAGTGCAGTGTTCACTCTGAAGGGCTGTAACTTGTGTCTCGGGTGGTTAGGGAATCTTATCAAGCTTGTGTTGAGTCTGGAGAGCAGGCTTCCTTCCCTCTTGCTTCCTCGTGTCCTGCCTCTAGGCTGTGAGCATGAGGCCTTGGGCCTCTAGCCCCTACCTGCCCATCGGGGTGATCTTCTCTTCAGGGAGAGGATGAAGTGCTAGTCGAGCATCAGGATCCAGGCAGGACGGGGAGAACACTGCCACCGAATGAGTCCAGTAGTCCCTGGGCCGGCCTGAGGTGGACAGAAGCGTGCTCTTTGCCCTCCCAGGGGCCTTCCCAGGGGTGGCAGCCTGGGCCTTGCAGACCTGGCTCTTTGCCCTCTCCGTGGCCTGGCCTACGTGGGGGGCCAAGCGGGCGCCTGTGAGGGCACCTCTGCCCTGTTGGGGCCGTGGTGCCTCTGCCCAGGGCTCCTGGTGACAGAGCCCATGGCGTTGCCCTGCTGTGGGCACTGGGGGAGCCTCACACGGGTGAAGAGCGTGTCTGACGCTTGTTATGCTAGCAGTTTCTGCGTCAGTACTTTCTTGGATGGAAATCAGATCCCAGGGCTGTACCCACACCCTCCAGACCCTTCTCCACTGTGAACCGTGGCTCCCCCTCTGAATGCCTGGCCCTCTCCCCTCCACCTGTGTGACTCGGCCACCCACTGGCCCTGTGACTGTCCCCCCTCCCGTGTGGAGTTAGTCCCGTGGGGGCGCTCGGTGGTCTGAATCACGGGGGACAGAGACTGTGCCATTGGAGCCTGGGACCACCTTCTGCTGCCGGGCCGGCCTCCTGAGCCGGGTCCCCTACAGAGGAAGCAGTCCTCCCAGCTCATCGTCAGCCTGTAATTAACATGTGCCTCTGTGATTAAGGACAAAAAACAACTGGAGCCAGCCACCCACCCCCAGGTCTCCAGGGGCGGAATGCTGGTGACAGCGGGAGATAAGAACACGGCCTGCCGTGCCCTGGGGGTTGGGGGGGGTTGTGACACCAGGACCAAGGCTTCTCTGCTGGCCTGGGGCTTCAGGGTCATGCATTAGGAACCTGGCCTTTGCTTCTGTCTCTGACCTGCCTCATCTGCCTCAGAAATCGAAGCCATAAAGCTGGCTGAGAAGAAGATGAGAGAGGAGCGGAAACGCAGGGCCACGGTGATAGTGGGGGACCTGCACCCCCTGAGGGACGCCCTGCCTGAGCTGCAGGAACTGGAGGCTGGCGGCCAGCGACAAGCCAGAAGGTGAGTGAGTGTCCGGCGTGGGCCAGCTCTTCCGGAGCCGGGGTCCTCACACCTGGGTCCCTCGCTAGGCGAGGGGGGGGGGGGGCAGGAGCAGGGGCCAGGGGCTGGCGGACGTTGGCATGCCGGCACGGGGGCCGTGTTGGCCCAGCAGCCCTCACCCTGCGTGGAGCCCTGCAGGCGGCCGTGCTGGCTCTCGTTGGCCGCCGCCTGCATGGCCCACTGCCGTGCCCTCGCGAGGACTCTGATCTGGGCCTCAGTGTGTGGGCCTTTGCAGTGTGTGCACCCGGCTCTTTCAGCCCGTTTGGGTGGCAGCTGTCGCGTCCCTTCCTGCCCCTGTGCCTGCTTCCCTGGCTCCCAGCAGAGGTGGGTCTTGAGGGGTCGGGAGTGTGGGGCCCGTGGGTGCAGGTTTGCACACGGGGCCGGGCCCGGCCTCTGCTGCCAGGAAAGCACTTGGAAAGTGCTGGACTTGCCCCATGTGTCCCTGTTATTTCCAACTTTGCCATTTTAAAAATAGCTTATGCTCCTACGGCCTCTCCATCTGAGAAGAAAGCGGGGGCTGAGTCGCCCCTGCTTTCGTGGGCTCACAGGCTGTAGAGCAGATGGCGGGAGCGGCTCTGGCGTCCGGAGTGGCAGGGACTTGCCGTCCAGACAAGGGGCGGCCACCGGGTGAGACTCCGGTGGAGAAGGGCCAGCCGTGCAGATTCCATTTCTGGTTCTTGAAGAAAAATGTGACCCTGGTCAAGGGTCCTTTCCCTCTTTTCAGTTTTCTCATCTGAAAAATGTGCTCTGGGCTCCCAGGAGGGAGGGGGCTGTGTAAACACCCAGGAAGAATGTGCCGGGGCCAGGCTACAAGGGCCATGCTGGTGTTCTGGTTCCAGTGTGGGAAGGTGCCATCGGCCCCTAAAGCTTTAGTATGCCCCAAATCTCTGTAACCAGAGCCTCACGTGTGCCCGAGCCTCAGTGCCCCCCCCAGCCTCACCTGCCCCCTAGCCTCAGTGCCCCCCCGCCTCACCTGCCCCCAGCCTCAGTGCCCCCGAGCCTCAGTGCCCCCCCGCCTCACCTGCCCCCAGCCTCAGTGCCCCCGAGCCTCACCTGTCCCCCCAGCCTCACCTGCCCCCGAGCCTCAGTGCCCCCCAGCCTCACCTGCCCCCCCAGCCTCACCTGCCCCCCGGGCCTCAGTGCCCCCCAGCCTCACGGGCGCCCGAGCCTCAGTGTGGCATCTCTGGACAGCTGGCTGGGTAGACTTCACCTTGCAGCAGTGTTAGATTTGCTGACGTGGCAGAAATGGTGGTAGATGATTAGAGTGGTACATCTGTCGTCGTTAGGGGACAGCGCCAGCCATGAGTAATCACAGACTTAAAATCGTACTTAATGAAGCCCCCACCTCACGCTTCTCCAGTTCCCTCCCATCCTAGACCCCCCCCCCACGAATCCCCTCAGGACCCCACCCAGCAGGACCCCACCCAGGACCTCTGTGAGGAGCCCCCTCAGGCATGTAGCAGTCCTCGAGTCTCAGGCTCCTTCTACTTAGAGTTGCTTAGACTCCTTGGCTCTTTGTTTTCTTTTAGTTGAGTTTGACTTTGGCTAGTTTTGGGGTTGAACCCAGACTGGTGCTTGCTAGCAGGTGCTGTACCACTTGAGCCTCGCCTCCAGGCCTTCCTGTCTTGGGGGAGGTGCTGCGTGTGCTCAGGACGTGCCGGGTGGTGATCCCCTACCCACACTTCCCTCCTAGCTGAGGTGGCAGGTGCGGACCCCAGTTCCCAGTGCCCAGCTTTTGTTGATGGGGCGGATCTTGAAGAGTTTTTTGCCCAGGCTGGCCTTGAACCACCATCCTCCCAATACCTCTCTGAATGTAGCTGCTGCTGCTGCTGCTTTTTCTTTTTGACAGTCTTGGTATTTGAACTCGGGGTCCGTTGGTGGCTAGACTGGCGCTCTGCCACCTAGGCCCATCTCGAGACCATCGTGCTTGCACAGTTAGGTTCCAGGTAGGCCCCATGCTTTCGCAGGCTGGCTTCGACAGCAGTCCCCTTCTGTACGGAGGGGGTGGGGCCGCAGACATGTGCCGCCACGCCCTGCTGGCCTTTTTTTTTAAAAAAAATAAAATTGTTAAATTAAAAAAATTTTTTGACAGTGTTGTACAAAAGGGGTTCAGTTACATAGTAGGGCAGTGTGTACATTTCTTGTGATATCTTACACCCTGTTTTTCTTTCCCTTCCCTAGGTCAGGTAGACATATATACATTACACAGTGTACCAAAAACATATACAGTAGCTATGTGGCCTATGCCAAAGGAAATTCACCTAGGACTTTAAATGTAACGCCAACAATAGAGTTTGCTTATCCTTGTCTTATACGAACTATACATAGCTTTTGAGCTATTGTGATACACTGAGAGGTCTATTTTTGACCTTTATGTATAAGTTGAGTAGTTGTTTGGTTTTAGTTACATAATGTTGGGTCGCTGACCCAATCCTGTGGGAAATACCATTTGACAAGCAGTTTTTGGTTTCACAGACCTGGTCTCTACTGTCTGTGCCCCTCCCCCACCCCACCCCACTTTAACAGTGATATATCAAGGAGATCATGCCCCTTTGTTCTCTGTGTTCTAGGCTTGTCTCGCTCAACATTATTTGTTCAAGTTCTGACCATTTCCCTGCGAATACCAATATTTTACCATTTCTAATCACTATGTAGTGTTCCATTGTGTATAAGTACCATATTTTTTGGATCCATTCCTCTGTGGAGGGGCATCTGGGTTGTTTCCATATTTTGGCTATTGTGAATTGTGCAGCGATAAACATGGAAGTGCAGATGTCTTTTTGATATCTTGGGACTTGCTGTTCAGGATAGATGCCTAGGAGTGGTATGGCTGGGTTATAGGGTAGGTCTATGTTGAGCTTTTTGAGGAACCTCCATACTGTTCTCAAAAGTGGTTGTACTGATTTGCACTCCCACCAACAATGGAGAAGGGTTCCTCTTTCCCCGCACCCCCTCCAGCATTTGTTGTTGCCTGAGTTCAGAGTAGAGGCCATTCTAACTGGGGTGAGGTGGTATCTCAGGGTTGTTTTTATTTGCATTTCCTTTACTGCCAGGGATGTGGAACATTTCCTCATATGTTTCTTTGCCATTTGCCATCTCTTCTCTTGTGAAGTCTCTCTTTAGCTCCTTTGCCCATTTCCTAATTGGTTTACTGGGCTTGGAGGGGCTTAGTTTTTTGAGTTCTCTGTAGATGACAGATATTAGGCCTTTGTCTGTTGCTGTGCTGGTAAAGATCCTTTCCCATATGGTTGGCTGTCTTTCTAGTTTGGTGGCTATGTCTTTAGCTGTGCAGAAACTTGTCATTTTGTAGTAGTCCCATTTGTCGAGTCTCTCCCCTATCTGTTGTGCCCCTGGGACTCTATTCAGGAAGTTCCTTCCTGTGCCTATAAGTTCTAGCGCCTTTCCTACTCTGTCCTTCAGTAGTTTCAAGGATTCAGGTCTGATGTTGAGGTCCTTGATCCATTTTGAGTTGATCTTGGTGCATGGTGATAGGCTTGGGTCTACTTTGAGTTTTCTGCATATGGCTGCCCAGTTTTCCCAGCACCAGTAGTTGAAGAGGCTATGTTTTTTCCATTGTATGTCTTTAGCTCCTTTGTCGAATATCAGCTGACTGTAAGAGTGCGGTTTTATTTCTGGGTCTTCGATTCTAATCCATTGGTCTTTCGATCTGTTTTTATACCAATACCAGGCTGTTTTTGTTATGATGGCTCTATAATAGAGCTTGAAGTCTGGTATTGTGATACCTCCTGCACTGCTTTTTTTGCCTAGAATTGCTTTGGCTATTGTAGGTCTTTTGCTGTTAATATGAATTTATGGGTTGCTTTCTCTATTTCAGTGAAGAATGTAGCTAGGATTTTGAAGGGGATTGCATTGAATTTGTATAACAATTTGGGCAATATGGCCATTTTTACTATATTGATTCTGCCTACCCATGAGCATGGGAGGTCTTTCCATCTCCTTGTATCCTCTTGGATTTCCCTTTTTAGATTTTTATAGTTTTCATTAAATAGGTCCTTCACATCTTTAGTTAGGTTGATCCCCCCACTTGCCTTTGAGATGGTGTTTTGCTAACTCTCCTGGGATTATGTTCACCAGCCACGGTGCCCACCCCAGTCAGGCGCCGCCCCAGCCTTCCCTCACAGAAGGGTGTCCAGTGTGTTCCTTGGAGGACGCAGGGGTTGCAAGAGTAATGTCACAGGGACCAAGTTCCATTTCCACGACATTGCGCCAGCCAGCTTGCCCTCCGGAGGAGGCTGCCCTACACCGAGTGGAGGCCCCGTCACTGGCTCCCAGGAGCATCCATGCCCCCCCCTACCCCCGCCATGCTGTCTGAAAGGAAGGGGCCCTGCAGGCCCCCACCTCGGGGAGGGAGCGAGGCCACCCTTCCTCCAGCCCACCCACCGCATCTGCAGAGGTGGTGTGGGACGTGCTGGAGCGGGAGCTCTGTTTATTTACGGTGGTTCATTTATGCAGCGTGGAGTCGTGATGTTTATTTAAAGATGCTTTGGGCTGTCCGCCAGCACTGCTTTATTTTGCTGGTGAAGTTGTTCCAGCATGGGCCCCTGGCAGCTCCTTCCGTTGCTCCAAGATGGCTCTGAAGAGCCACTTCCTTCCTCACTTTCCAGGCCGGTGGGTGCTCTGGGCTCACCTAGGGACCCTCCTGGCCAGTCCTGGAACCCACCGGTTCTCAGGGGAGCCCAGACTTCTTATTTGGACACCGAGGTCTGGGGCTGCCAGTGTCGCACAGGGCGACACTGGGGAGTGTGGCCCATAGTCAGTCGCTCCTGCCTGTCTCTAACAGTTCTCTAGAAGGACTCGCCTCCTGGACAGCCGGGGTGGTGGTTTGTACAGCAGAGGGCGCTGTGAAAACCAGAGGAGGGAGGAGACAGGCAGACGCACCGGGTCCCCTGGCAGAGCTGAGGGCTGCAGCTGGGGTCGCTCCCGGGTGGGCGGCTCTGCCTTGACCCTCTCACTCCACACTGCCCATTCCCATGTCAGTCCCCTGGGCGCGCAAGCCCAGGTGCCTCTCACCTGGCGCTGGCCCTTCACCTCGGCCTCTTCCCCGCTTCTCCAGAGCAGGGCTCCTTGTGGCGAGGCGGAAGGGGCCGTGCCCGAGGGGCACTTGAGGCTCCGCTTACCAGGGTTCTTCGTGTTTGTTTCTAGCTTAGGCGGTTCGTTATTAACTTTACACTCGCTTACAATGTATTTCTCTGCCTGGCTCCCACCGCTGCAGCCTGCTCCCTTCCAGATCGGAGGAGTGGCCAGCAATAGCAAGTCCAGGATCTGAGCCCTCCAAGGGCCACCTAAGGTGGCAGGTGGCTGTCCTTCCTGCCCTGTCCCACAGGCAGTCCCCCAACACCACATCCAGGCCGAGGTGGAGTCAGGAGAAGGTTTGGTTCTCCGGGAAGTGGGCCGCTCCCCGCGCAGGGTGGGCTGTGTCTGTTTCCAGTGCGTGGGATCTGAAGCTCCGCTGAGCCCATGCACCTTCACTAACACAGGTGGAGGGGCCTGGGGCCAGAGAGCAACCCTGGGCGGGGGTGGGAGGGCGCGGAGAGGTTCATGGTCCCTGATTCTACAACCAGTGTGGTTCCGCCAAGAGGGGCGACCCCCACCCCCACAGGATCCTCCTAAAGGACGTGGCCCCTCCACCTCGCTCGGTGGTTCTCACGCCCTGGTGGGTCCTGGGTCTCCGAAGGGGCCATGTGGAGAGCGTGCCACCTTAGCACTACTGGAGAAGACAGCTGCCTGTAGAGGACACAGGACAGAGACGAGGCCTCTCGGTCTCACAGAGGTGTTGCCCGGACTTGGTGGGACGGTGGAAGGCTGTCTTGTCAGGCCGGCTGTTCCCCGGGACAGGAGCCTGCAAAGCCAGTCCCGCGTTCCCATCTCTCCTGACAGCTGGCTGTGGTGCCCCTGGCCCGGCCCACACTGCCTGGCACTTGGTCCAGGTCTGCTTGTCCCAGGCAGGTCCGGCGAGGGGTTTGGAGGCCCCAGCAAGTCATGGAGACCTATGCCCTGGCCCTGTGGTCAGGCAGCGCCCCAGCCTAGAGGGCCCCTCAGCGCACAGGCGTCCTCTGGGTGAGGTGGGGCTCCCGGGCCCTCAAGGTCACGTGGCAGCAGGTGTGCTGCTCATGCAGGGTCATACCCTGATGTCTCGGGGACGCAAGGATGGCAGGCCCTGCCAGTGGCCGTCAGGGCAGGTGGCACTGTGTGCTTGCAGCATGGACGCTGCCCCAGCAGCTGGGCCTCTGGGGCCTGAACAGGTTGTCCAGCTGCTGGCCCATTCTCCACTCCAGTGGGGGGCGAGTGGGAAGTGGGCCCTTCCCACACATGAGTCCCAGGGCGAGCGAGTGCCCCACTCGTTAGCTCCAGAGGCCATGGTGGGCAGACGCCACACAGGGCGCCCGACTTGGTGGTGCTGGAGCCCCACAGGCTGCTGAGGAGGGGAGAGCCACATCTACGGCGTGGTTTTCGGGTGAAGTGTGCGTCCAGCTAACTCGGCCTTCTCGTTCTCAGCAGGGTGCCCAGCAAGCCGAGGCCAGCCGAGCTCAGCCGCATGAGTGCCGCACAGAGACAGAAACTGCTGTGAGTGTCACCCTAGCCACCCCGTGTTCTGTCTGCTGAGCCCCAGGCTCCACCTCCCTGGGCTGCCAGCCTCCTGAGCCCCAGCCTCCTGTGCCCCGGGGCTGCACCCTCCCGAGCCCCAGCCTCCTGAGCCCCAGCCTCCTGTGCCCCTGGGCTGCACCCTCCCGAGCCCCAGCCTCCTGTGCCCCAGGGCTGCCAGCCTCCTGAGCCCCAGCCTCCTGTGCCCCGGGGCTGCCAGCCTCCTGAGCCCCAGCCTCCTGTGCCCCGGGGCTGCACCCTCCTGAGCCCCAGCCTCCTGAGCCCCAGCCTCCTGTGCCCCGGGGCTGCACCCTCCCGAGCCCCAGCCTCCTGTGCCCCAGGGCTGCCAGCCTCCTGAGCCCCAGCCTCCTGTGCCCCGGGGCTGCCAGCCTCCTGAGCCCCAGCCTCCTGTGCCCCAGGGCTGCACCCTCCTGAGCCCCAGCCTCCTGAGCCCCAGCCTCCTGTGCCCCGGGGCTGCACCCTCCCGAGCCCCAGCCTCCTGTGCCCCGGGGCTGCACCCTCCCGAGCCCCAGCCTCCTGAGCCCCAGCCTCCTGAGCCCCAGCCTCCTGTGCCCCGGGGCTGCACCCTCCCGAGCCCCAGCCTCCTGAGCCCCAGCCTCCTGTGCCCCTGGGCTGCACCCTCCTGAGCCCCAGCCTCCTGAGCCCCGGGGCTGCACCCTCCTGAGCCCCAGCCTCCTGTGCCCCGGGGCTGCCAGCCTCCTGAGCCCCAGCCTCCTGTGCCCCGGGGCTGCCAGCCTCCTGAGCCCCAGCCTCCTGTGCCCCGGGGCTGCCAGCCTCCTGAGCCCCAACCTCCTGTGCCCCGGGGCTGCACCCTCCCGAGCCCCAGCCTCCTGAGCCCCAGCCTCCTGAGCCCCAGCCTCCTGTGCCCCGGGGCTGCACCCTCCCGAGCCCCAGCCTCCTGAGCCCCAGCCTCCTGTGCCCCTGGGCTGCACCCTCCTGAGCCCCAGCCTCCTGAGCCCCGGGGCTGCACCCTCCTGAGCCCCAGCCTCCTGAGCCCCGGGGCTGCACCCTCCTGAGCCCCAGCCTCCTGAGCCCCAGCCTCCTGAGCCCCGGGGCTGCACCCTCCTGAGCCCCAGCCTCCTGTGCCCCAACCTCCTGTGCCCCGGGGCTGCACCCTCCTGAGCCCCAGCCTCCTGAGCCCCGGGGCTGCACCCTCCTGAGCCCCAGCCTCCTGAGCCCCAGCCTCCTGTGCCCCGGGGCTGCCAGCCTCCTGAGCCCCAGCCTCCTGTGCCCCGGGGCTGCCAGCCTCCTGAGCCCCAACCTCCTGTGCCCCGGGGCTGCACCCTCCCGAGCCCCAGCCTCCTGAGCCCCAGCCTCCTGAGCCCCAGCCTCCTGTGCCCCGGGGCTGCACCCTCCCGAGCCCCAGCCTCCTGAGCCCCAGCCTCCTGTGCCCCTGGGCTGCACCCTCCTGAGCCCCAGCCTCCTGAGCCCCGGGGCTGCACCCTCCTGAGCCCCAGCCTCCTGAGCCCCGGGGCTGCACCCTCCTGAGCCCCAGCCTCCTGAGCCCCAGCCTCCTGAGCCCCGGGGCTGCACCCTCCTGAGCCCCAGCCTCCTGTGCCCCAACCTCCTGTGCCCCGGGGCTGCACCCTCCTGAGCCCCAGCCTCCTGAGCCCCGGGGCTGCACCCTCCTGAGCCCCAGCCTCCTGAGCCCCAGCCTCCTGAGCCCCGGGGCTGCACCCTCCTGAGCCCCAGCCTCCTGTGCCCCAACCTCCTGTGCCCCGGGGCTGCACCCTCCTGAGCCCCAGCCTCCTGAGCCCCGGGGCTGCACCCTCCTGAGCCCCAGCCTCCTGAGCCCCAGCCTCCTGAGCCCCGGGGCTGCACCCTCCTGAGCCCCAGCCTCCTGTGCCCCGGGGCTGCACCCTCCTGAGCCCCAGCCTCCTGAGCCCCGGGGCTGCACCCTCCTGAGCCCCAGCCTCCTGAGCCCCAACCTCCTGTGCCCCGGGGCTGCACCCTCCTGAGCCCCAGCCTCCTGAGCCCCTGGCTCCACCTCCTGCCCGGACACCAGGGCTTCCTGAGGCTCTGTACTTAGGCCCTCGTCTTACATTTGGACTGCAGAGGTGGCACAGTTCTCACAGCCCTCTTTTCAGGAGAGAAGTTAGGATTGGCGTACGGAGTCAGGCCCAGAGCTTCCGGGATTGTGGCTTGGACAGGTTTTTCTCCCACTGCCTTTGAGAGTAGAGCCCCTGTGATCTGCCCGGCCAGGGCAGCGCCCCCTGAGGAGGTGACCAGCAAGGTTACGAAGGGATATCCCGGCCCGCCAGGGTGGTCAGGACTTCCCAAGGTCACTCGGGGCCAAGGCTCACCCCCTGGGCCTTGCCAGCCATGGTTGCCCACCCGCCCGCCTGGGCCACTTTCAGCGCCCTCGGAATCTCTTTGTCTGCAGGGCCCTCCTGTGGCCGTGAGCCTCTCTGAGAGCAGGCACTGGCCGCGTCTCCCTTCACCACAGCCCTGCTGCTCACACTCCCCTGTCTGCATCTGTTCGTCCTCACCGGGAGAAAGTGCCTCTTACGTAAGGCTGAGCCACCTGCAGGCACCAGGCAGTCGCCAGTCCCCGTTTGTTTCTCTGCTCCTGCCTCCGCAGCAACCCATCAGGCCCCGCTGCAGCCTGGGGCACAAGGCTCCTCCATGCAGACTGCGCGGTGGTGTGGCCTTAGGCCCACTTCCTGCTGCAAGCGCCAAGGCCCCCGGCCGAGTCCCATGGCACACCAGACCAGGTGGTCTCCTCTGGTGGAAGCTTCCTGGGCATGGGGTTGCTGACTGACTGTTCTAGGGTGCCCAGTCCTTCCCATCTGCTCACCTCTGGTCCCCACTCTTTCAGCGAAGAAGAAAGGATCCGGTTTCGGGAGCTGCTGGCCAGTCCGGCCTATAGAGCCAGCCCCCTGCTGGCCATTGGGCAGCAGCTAGCTCGGCAGATGCATCTGGAAGGTGGTAGCCAGCTCTGACCAGGTGGTGTGTGTGCCACGAGCTCCGGAGAGAGGCCAGCTCCTCTTGACTGTTCTCTGAGCCTGGTGGACACCCCTTGCCCAGCACGGGGCCTCTCGGTAATAAAGTGCCTTACGGACGTTTTCCCCTATGCTTCAGAGCCACCCTTAGGTTTTCCATCCTGACCTGAGCTGGGATGGTTGCTCATTCCCCTAGGCCTGACACCCACGGTGGAGAGAGCTGAGATGGCGGTCGACATGTTAGATCTTGGCAGCTCCCCCACAAAACGGGTGCCCATCAAGGGCCACCGGCCTCGAGCGGGCAACCACACCCTCCCAGGACCTCAGTGAGGTTCCCAGCCTGTTTGGGAAGGAAGTGTGCCACCACCTGCAGCCCTGCCTGCAGGAATTGCTTCCATCCAGCAGCGGCTGTCCCACCGGGGCACCCGCGTGACCCCTGCCGCTCCCGTCTCCTTGTCCCCTCTCCACCAGCCTCCTCTCTCAAAGCTCCAGCCTCGGCGCAGCTGCTACCCCCTTGAGGTCCTGTGGCTGGAGAGCAGCCAGCCCTGCACTGACGCACAGAGCACGCCTGCCCGGGAGCCTCGTGGCTTGTCCAGTTATTAGCAGGCACTTGGGTTGGGAGATGGGAGGTTGGCCATTCAGCTCCATGATCCAGATGTGGAGGTGAGGGGCCGTGCCCCCAGCCCCTGGGGCTCACTCAGGGTTTCCTGTCCTCAGCCACCCGTCCATGTGCTGTGCTGTACCCCTCCCCCAAGAAAAGGGCCAGCCACCCATCTCCATGTCCTCCATGTGCAGATTCACCTCACGCAGGACATACAGCCCAGGCAAGAGCACAGTTTGCCCCTTGTGGACAGAGAAGCAGTTCTCTAGGGGTGCGCAGTCCAGCATGGCTGGAGGCAGTGGTGGTGCGCACTTCATCTTCATCCTTCTCTGTAGAGCCCAAGGGCTGTGCTGGTGATAGAGCAGCTGTATGCACAGGCTGCCCAGGGCTGGGGTTCTAGGGGTGGAGGAGGGGGCCGGGGGAACTGCACAGGCCACCCAGGGCTGGGGTTCTAGGGGTGGAGGAGGGGGCCGGGGGAACTGCACAGGCCACCCAGGGCTGGGGTTCTAGAGGCTGGAGGAGGGGAGCCGGGAGAACTGCACAGGCCGCCCAAGGCTGCAGTTCTAGGGGTGGAGGAGGGGGCTGGGGGAACTGCACAGGCCGCCCAGGGCTGGGGTTCGAGGGCCCTGCTCCACGTGGACCGCTACGCGGGTTTTGTTGGTTGGTTTCTGGTCTTTGTAGAACGACGCGAGTGACTTGGCAATAAACAAGTGGAACAGTTCTGCCGTTGACTGGTTTCTCATGCTGCGCGGGCCCTGGAGCCCCACGCCTGGGTCCTGATTGGAAGGGTAAACAGCAGATAAAAGCCCCCTGGGGCGCAGCAGGGCCAGCTCGCCCACGTGGGGGTGGAGGCTGTGTCGGCTGGGCACACCCAGCCCTGCACACACAAGTCCACATGCGTGTGATTCGGGGGAGCGAATGCACGAGCACTTGCAGTGTGCCTGGCGTGGTGGGGTGGATGTCCTGTGCTATGGGTGCAGCACCTCCCGGCCCAAGTGCCCAGCCCGGGAGGGCGTGGTGGGGTGGGTGCCCTGTGCGGTGGGTGCTGCACCTCCCCTGCGGCTTGAACTCGGGTCTGGGCCCTGTTCCTGAGCTCTTTTCTCAAGGTTAGCACTCTGCCTCTTTGAGCCATAACGCCCCTTCTCGTTTTCGGGTGGCTCGTTGGAGATAAGAGCCTCATGAACTTTCTGGCCCAGGTGGCTTCGAGCTGCAATCCTCTTTCAGCCTGGAGTGTAGCTAGGGTGAGAGGCCTGAGCCACTCACTGCCCCGCTGAGCAGGGGCCCTGGAAGGGGTGCGGTGGGATGAAGTGAGCTTCGCTCCCCACAGGCGCCTGCCAGAGTGCCCCACGCTGCCGCCAGCCCAGAGCAGACACGCTCGGAAGCCTCGCTTCCTTGTTCTCCTGAGCTTGTCCGCTGGGACGTTTGATCGCAGATGCACGAACCACGGTGCCCGGCCCTGAGCGAGGCATTGGCCTGCCGGGGCGGCGTCCCTGGCCTGTGCAGCAGTTTAGTGGAGCTGTGTGGCCAATTACTGATGGGCCTGGCCCCTGGGCGGCATCAGCCCTGCTCATCTGCCAGAAATGCAGGCCAGAAGAGCACCTGGCGGGGAGGTCGGGGGGGAATGCGGGTACAGCTGCTTCCCCAGAGGTCGGCCTTCCCTCCAGGGCCTGGGCCTGGATGTGGCCCAGCCCCTTCTCCCCCTGGCTCTTGTCACGTGATCTCCCTGTGTCTCCTAGAGGACACCCTTCGCTGGTTTGGGGTACCCCGCTCCAGGTGACCTAATGGTTTAATTTTTGTTTTGTTTTGTGAGACAGCCTTGCTGTACCTTAGGCTGCCTTCTCAATGCTGGGATTAGAGCCAGGTGCTACTGTGCCTGGCTTTGTATGATAGCTAAGTGTGTCTTCATTGTCTCCCTTCCAGGGTTGCCCTTACTCCTCAGTAGACACCTGGTCAGGAACATTTGGGACGGGTGTAGAAGGACTTATCCCCTCCTGGTGAATAGAGGGTGGGTGTATGGTCTGTTGAGCTCCGTTGGTGTGGGGGAGGGTGGCCGGAGAGATGACAGGGAGGCTGAGGGAAGCGTCCACCGTGGAGCCGGAAGGAGCTGAGGCTGGGAGGCGGGGCTCAGCCATGGACAGGCCAGGGCAGCCCTCTCGGGGCTGGCCTCGGGGTCCACTCTCAGCGTTCTGCTCCGCCCTCACTGGCATTTTCGGTGCCGATGGTGTGTGCCACCGTTGCTTCTCTCCCACCAGAGGGACAGCGGTGCTATGAATGAATGAGGCTGGCCTGCGGCTCTGTCCCAGCCTCCGTCTGCCCAGGCGCTCCCTTGGCAGGAGTGGGAGGTGTGCAGGCAGGGACCCCTGGGTGTCGGTGCGGAGTGGACTGGCTGCCCGCTGCCCGGGCGGGCCATGCCGGGAGGGTTGGTGCTGGCGTCACGCGTTGCCATGTGTGTCCCGTCCAGGCTGAGTTAGAGCACGAGACTCTCCCTCGGCTGTGGGAGGAGGTGGGGCGGGCCGGGCTTCCAGGCTGGGGTCAGGCCCAGGCAGAGGCGCCCACGGGCTTCTGTGCTGCTCGGGAGCCAAGTGTTGAGCAAACACCAGGCGTGTTGCTTCTGGAATGCTTCTCATGCGGTGATAGCATCGCTCTGAAGGGAGGTGCTGGCCGCCTTTCAGGCCTTGTCTTCCCGGGGCTTTAGGAGCAGCCCAGCCGCTGTGGGCAAGGAAGGCTCAGCCCCTGGAGGGTTCTGGGCCACCGCCCTGTGTCCGGGTTCCAGAGCCGCTATCGGCCTGTACTTCAGGATGTCGGGGAGCCGGCTGGCTGCTGGAGATAGTGGGGGCTGGACCCCCGCCATCTCCTTTGAAGCCGTGTTCCCGGGCCCAAGGCCTGAGACCCTGGCTCCTGACCAAGACCCTATCTGTACCTTACTGTAGAACTCATTGCATCTTTCT
This sequence comes from Perognathus longimembris pacificus, assembly GCF_023159225.1. Lineage (NCBI taxonomy): Eukaryota > Metazoa > Chordata > Mammalia > Rodentia > Heteromyidae > Perognathus > Perognathus longimembris. Next base: position 123,282 of record NW_025960491.1, read on the forward strand.
CCCAAAGATGCTAAGGCTGTATTAGCTGAAGTGATAATTACGCTTCTGGTACTGATATAGACTTATCTACAGTTTAAGATTAAAGATCTTAAAGCCTAAAAGATGGAAAGAGAATTTTAAGTGTTTTGATAGAACGTTACTCAGAAAGTGAGCATTTGCTTTCTGAACCCCGGTGTTTCTTCCCAGTCTACAGACGCTGTGGCTGATTGGATCCTGCCAGCCTGCCCGACGCTTTCCCCATTCCCGCAAGTATGCCTTCTCCCGCCCAACCCCCGCTCCGTCCGCGTACTCAGTGTCAGTCCTGCCGCGTGCAGACGGAGGAAGCCCAGCCCGCTGAGCTGGCAGGACTCCGGGCCCTGGGGGGAGGGGGGCTGGGGGAGGGCAAGAGGGCCGGTGGCAGGGGAGCTGGGGCCTGGGCCCTTCCCTCCGGGGCCTCCGTCTGTTAGGAACGGCACATCAGCCTGCGCACCCGTCCACCCAGAACCCTGAGGAGGCGACGGAGGCTGCTGCGAGCTGCTTGCTGCGGATCCCGTGCCGCGAGGCTCGGGTTCAGGGTGCGGGGGCCTCCCCTCGAGGCAAGGTCTGGGGGGCATTGTGCGTCGTGCACTCGCTGTGTGCTGAAATGCCCCTGCTGGACTCCAGCCCGCACGTCCACACTCCCGGCAGAAAACGGGCAGAGGGCTAATGTCGAGGGGGACAGGGAACCCCCAGCCATGTCCGCCTACGCCTCCTTGGCCAGGGCAGGGGTCGTGGTCCTCAGATACAAGGAGGCCACAGGCACAGGTCCCAAGGCAAGAGACCAGCGGGTCGATCAAGGGCCTCAGAGCTGTGGAGGGCTGGGGCCTGGGTTGAGTTTCCCAGGGGAAAGGGAAGGGGAAGGGGCCCAAGGGCTTGGGGCAGCCGGCAGCTGGCCTGTCCGTGACTTCCAGGCCTGCCAGGGGGCGCCTGCCCTGCTGCCTGCAGGAGCGAGGACACAGCCGACACGGATCAGACACTCGCCTGTTTCCACGACAGCTCTCCTGGGGAGGCGGCCTGCCGCTGGGGGGCAGCGGTGGCCTCCTGGGCACACTTAGGCCGGACAGAAACCTCCCTCTGCCCATTGCCCCTTGCCTCCCGTGGCCAGCTCTGTGGTGTGGCTCCCGGACCCCCTGGAGTAGGGAGAAGTCTCCGTCCCTGAGCCAGTCTTGAGTGGACCACACTTAGGACCCACCCGCGGGAGGCTGGCTGACCTCCCGGCCCTGGGCCCTGCCATCGTCTTTCTGGCCTGGGGCAGGAGCCACAGCGGGGGAGATACTGTGGCCACCTTGTGCCCGCTCTCCTGTGGGCCGAGCTGTGGGGCAGGCTCTGCCCCGCTGCCCCCCGGGTCCCAGCTGCCGATGCCACGGGAGACCTGTGCACAAGCTCCAGGGACCACAGAGGGCTCGCCTCTGATGCCCGTAGGACCTGCGGGCCCGGCCGCCACCCCCGCGTGGAATGGAGGGCTTTTCCAGGAAATTCGGTCCTCCGTCCCTGGGCTGTGCTGTGTGGGATTACGTTCAGGGCAGAAGACCTGGCAGGAGGGGCAGGCAGCAGCCAGACAGCTGGGCAGACCCCGCCGGGGCCTGGTAGAGCCGCCTGCGAGGGGCTACATCAGCCCGCCAGGCTCAGGGTCACTGTTGTCACTGCAGCTGCTGCTGAGGAGAAACGCAGCCTATGGTCCTCGAGGCCCCCCCCCCCCCAGTCTGCCAGAAGTGAGGACTGCGTGCCGGCTGCCGGTCCTGGGTGCGAGGACTTGCCCAGCGCAGTGAGCCTTGCTTGGGGTGCAGGGGCAGGATTTCCAGACCTCAGAGAAACCTCTACAAAGGCTGCCCTAAAATGCCCAGGCTGAGCAGCGAGGGTAAACACCCCGGGCACTAACCTCAGGCCGGCATGGGGCGTGCACGTGTGCCTGTGTGTGCGTGCACGAGCACGCGAGTGTGCGGGTGAGCGCTTCACAGAACCCAAGCTCCCTGCCAGACGCAGCGTAGGCCCGTGCTCTCAGGCGCGAGCCCCGTCAGAATGGGACTGAGACGCACTGTTGCATGCCGTTTCTATGAACGAGAGATGTCAAATGCTACTGAGCTCCTCTTGGCACCTGTGGAGAAAGTCACGCGTCGCGTGGTCTTCCCCGCTGGCCGCGAGGGCTGGCACCCCCCTTCTGCACGCCGCGGAGCAGGGCTGTGGGTTTCTGGGGTCCCCCCAAGGCACGGGGCTCCTCGGCTGCACCGTGCATTCTTTCTCCTTTTGCTGGGCTTCACGCGAGAGTGTTTTCCCTGCGCCCCGTGAACCACCTGGGGCACTGCTGTCAAGCTGAGGCTCCTCCTGCGGTTGGGATGATCGGGGGGAGGGGGGGAGGGGGAGAGGGGAGGCCCCGTCCCTGTCTCCAGGGGGCAGTGATGCCTTTCAGCGCTGCTCAGGGCCCTGCTTTACTGTACATGGGGAAATCCTCGCTTCTCAACCCCCCCTTCAGTCAGCGCGCCACGGGGCAGGTGCAGCCATCCTCCCCAGCCATGCTCTGCCCAGCCCTAACCGGGGTTCCCTGAGACGGCCCCCCCCACCCCTGCCAGGAGAAGGTGCCATCAGCACGTGAGGCCGGCGGTGTGAGAACTCCATCTCTGTGAGACGGCACGCCAGGCTCAGCCCCTGGGGCCACTGGCCGCGATTCCGTCTTTGCCAGCTCAGCGGTAGCTAGGGTACAGGCTCTGGGTTTTCATAGCCATGAGCTGTGGTGTGCGCACAGTAGGCACTCGGCCGGTGGAGTGGGCGGTGGGCGCACAGTAGGCGCTCGGCCGGTGTGGTGGAGTGGGCGGTGGGCACACAGTAGGCGCTCAGCTGGTGTGGTGGAGTGGGCGGTGGGTGCACAGTAGGCGCTCAGCTGGTGCGGTGGAGTGGGCGGTGGGCGCAGTAGGCGCTCGGCCGGTGCGGTGGAGTGGGCGGTGGGCGCAGTAGGCGCTCGGCCGGTGCGGTGGAGTGGGCGGTGGGCGCGCAGTAGGCGCTCGGCCGGTGCGGTGGAGTGGGCGGTGGGCGCGCAGTAGGCGCTCGGCCGGTGCGGTGGAGTGGGCGGTGGGCGCGCAGTAGGCGCTCGGCCGGTGCGGTGGAGTGGGCGGTGGGCGCGCAGTAGGCGCTCGGCCGGTGCGGTGGAGTGGGCGGTGGGCGCGCAGTAGGCGCTCGGCCGGTGCGGTGGAGTGGGCGGTGGGCGCGCAGTAGGCGCTCGGCCGGTGCGGTGGAGTGGGCGGTGGGCGCGCAGTAGGCGCTCGGCCGGTGCGGTGGAGTGGGCGGTGGGCGCGCAGTAGGCGCTCGGCCGGTGCGGTGGAGTGGGCGGTGGGCGCGCAGTAGGCGCTCGGCCGGTGCGGTGGAGTGGGCGGTGGGCGCGCAGTAGGCGCTCGGCCGGTGCGGTGGAGTGGGCGGTGGGCGCGCAGTAGGCGCTCGGCCGGTGCGGTGGAGTGGGCGGTGGGCGCGCAGTAGGCGCTCGGCCGGTGCGGTGGAGTGGGCGGTGGGCGCGCAGTAGGCGCTCGGCCGGTGCGGTGGAGTGGGCGGTGGGCGCGCAGTAGGCGCTCGGCCGGTGCGGTGGAGTGGGCGGTGGGCGCGCAGTAGGCGCTCGGCCGGTGCGGTGGAGTGGGCGGTGGGCACGCAGTAGGCGCTCGGCCGGTGCGGTGGAGTGGGCGGTGGGCGCGCAGTAGGCGCTTTTCCGGTGCGGTGGGGTGGTGAGGAGCTCTCTAGCCATGCTTGTGCTATGAATGGACAGTTGGTTACGCAGCAGTGGGAGGAACACTGGAAATGAGCAGCGCCCGGGGGACCTCTGACTACAGCACCCTGAGGACTGGGCCAGCCCCAGACGGGACGCCAGCCCAGACGCTTCCAGGAGAGCCGGAACGCGGGTCACCCGGATGACCTCACTGTGATCGAGGGGAGGCGGAGTACACCGGCCGCCAGCCACAGGCTGTAGAAGGACAAGCGAGGTACGCTGCGTGTCCAGACACCGACCCGCGCGGCCGGGGGACGGGGTGGCGGCGGCGAGAACCTTCCCCGTGGGACCAGAGCGGAGTCAGTCAGGAAGAGTGGGCCGTGGGCCGTCTCCCTAGGAGAGACCCAGACACGCACGGAGCTATTGACGCTGCCGTGGCTGCTGAGGACACCCCGGGGCCCCCAAGCGTCCAGTCCAGAGCCTCCTTTCTGATGGCAGCTTTAGGGAAGTCCACCGTGTAAGAGCTCAGGGTGCCGCAGCCAGGCACCGTCTTGAGATGGGACCTGTTGCTTGAAAATGGCAAATAATCACAACTCCGGGTCTGGAGACACCTGCCCCGTGTTGGCCCTGTGGGGGCACGGGGCTGGGTGTGGACACGCTGGCAATGGAAGCAGCCAGGAGCCAGGGCTGTGGAGGGCAGCGTGGAGGCCAGCGGCCTGTACCAAGTCACGGGAGGATTTCCTGGAGACGGAGCTCTGCCCGAGGCCAGCGGTTGCTCTCTCCTGCACCGCCTGACAGACTCGAAGTGTCTCCAAATCAGACCACACTTCAGACCACAAAAGCAAAGCTTAACAGATAGGAGAACACCGAAATGGTTCCTGGACACCCGTGGAGGTGGAACAAAACAGGGTTGAATGATCGGTAGTCGTTGAAGACACTGGAGAAAATTAACGCATTCCTAGAATGAAATGAAAATGACAAGGCCACTTACCAGAAGCCCTGGGGTGTCCTGAGGGCAGGGCCCACTGCTGGGGTGGTCCTGCTGCGGGCGGAACCCATCTCTCCTGGAATCGGCCGGTCGAGGGGCCCCCGAGGGGCTGCCGGGAGCCTTGGCTGCCCCCGGGGCCCGAGATGGAGAGGCAGTCACTGGGGCGGGGGAAGCCAAGCCAGCGCCATCATAAATCACAGGCGCTGTAAAACACACTTAGCCCTGTGGTAGCATTCTGGT